>NW_022156838.1:0-185371 GCF_004353045.1 Thyridium curvatum | reverse complement strand
GCTATCTTAGCTACGATCAAGTCAACCACCATTGCTCAGCAGCGCCCATCACTTACTGCTTACATAAACCCACACGCTTCCGATCCTACGAAGTAGTCTTGCCTCTTGGGATCAAGGATCGTCACAGCTAGATAATATAGGATATAAGAGTAATCTTAAATATATCTTAATTAATAGACTTTAGTCTATATTCCTCTTATTTAACTATAAAGAGCACTTTATTAAAGTTAATAATAAAAATCTTAATAGTATTCTTCTTATCTTAATTAGAAAGAAGGTTATAAGTTTAATAGAAGAAAGCTAGAAAGATATTATAATTAAAATTTAGTTTATTAAGAAACTTATTAATAAATAAAGAATTAGTAATTTTATATTTACTATTTAACTTTTAAATATTATCTTAGATTTTTTATAATTAGATAATATAGTTTATAACTATCTTATAATCTATAAGAGTAAGATTATTAAATTTTATTATTAGCTTCTAAAAAATAGTACTATTCTTTAGCTTATATTACTCTTAAAGAATACTTATAATATTATTAATATTCTTAAGTTTATTAATATTATACTATATATTAATATCTAAATAACTTTTAATAAAGATATAGACCTACTCTTAGTAATCCTTTTAAATCTCTTTTAACTAGATATATTTCTTATTTATCTAAACTAATAGTTAGTTATCTAGCTAGGATTAATAAAGAAGCTTACTATAGTCTTAGATCTTTAGAAAGTTAGTGATTTTATACTTCTACTAGATCTACTAACTAGAGTTCTTTAGTTTATAGATAGAGTTTAGAGAGTTAAGAGTTAACTTTAATATCCTCTTAGTTATTATTATCTTTTAAGAAACTAGATATAATATTTAATTTAGAAGATACTTCTATTATATCTTCTATAATAAAGAATAATAAGTTAGAGATTAAAATAAGTAGAGATTATATTATCAGTCTCTAAATATTAAGAAAGCTAGTAATAGATAGAGAGTTAGCTATACTATAGCTAGATATAATAGATAAGTTAGAAGAAGACTTAGATAGTAGGATATAGGTAGAGTCTTTATCTATAATAGTAAGAGTTAAGTAGGTAGCTAAGTATTTTAGTATATAGGTAAGTTATAGAAAGTATTCTTTATTAAGAAAATAAAAGAAGATTAGCTTTTTAAGTAATTAAGATTAAAGATTATATTATATTATATATTTATAGACATTATTTTAGTAGATTTTTAGTATATATTATATATTAAAATTAAATAGTTAGTATTTTAAAAGATAAATTTTAAAAGGCTAGAAATTAAAATTAAATAGTTAGATATATAGCTATATATTTTTCTAGTATAAAAATACTATTTTATAATAGAAAAACACTATTTCTAATATTATTTTTTTAAAGATTAGGTAGTAAGAGATATAACTTAGCTATAGGCAGTATGATTTAAAGTTTATATAGGTACTAATAGTAGTAGAAAGAATAGTATATAGGTTATAATAACAACATCAGGCTTATAACCTGTCAGAAATAGTGGTATGGTTGCTTGATTGGAATAATCTAGGAGAGAGTTGGGAAGGCCTGGGCCTTCCCGGACTAAGTACAGCGATCCCAGCCTCCTGGATATTCGGCTTCGGGCTCGGCTTGAGGTCGGACTTCAACACACAATACCCATGTTCCAGAGACACCGTGACAGTACCCAATGATAAGGACACAATTGTTATCGTCTGTACTGACTGATCAGCTGATGAATAGAGCAACGCATAGAGGCATACATACGGATTGATCAAGCACGGTCCCCCGACCGCAAAGGCCCTCGAGCCCGACAGCTGCCGACTTGACATCTCAGCAAGGCCCTGTGCCAGTAATTCCGGAGCTGCTTGGTTACTTACCCGTCTCCGATGTGGGTCCAAGGCCCGGAATCGGTCCCGGACTTTTGAACCTCTCGACCATGGTTGAGGCCCGGAATCGGTCCCGGACTTTTTGACCTCTCGACCATGGTTCGGCTGGACTCTGCAAAGTCAGACTGTGTGTGTTTGATGATTGGATATGGCAGCAATGTACTGGATTCCTTACCCTGTGGCCGGCCGATGAGTCAACTCGTCCGGACGTCCGTACGCGCAAGTTTGCGAGCCCGGACGCGCAAGCTATCTAGTTCAATCGTCAGCCATAAAAAGAAAGCAAGGTTCCGTGCCCTTGGAGAACGCCGCACCTACTCAACAACAACAGACGCAACCAAATTGTCGCTGATGAGTCACAGGTTAGCCGTGTTTCAGACAACAGCAGCGATGGGGGGATGCCTTACCAATGAACGGTCCCTCGGCGATGAGCAATCCGCCCTGCAAGCCCTGATATGCTATGCTGTCAGCAGGTCATGCCACTGCGCACCGGAGTGTGGCACCTACACGACAATATACTTCGAGGCCACTGCCGAGAGGTCGTCTTGAATGCGTACAAAATGGTCTGTCCTCCCGCTGCTAGCTGTCACGGTAAGTATGCTTCTTCGATCAGAGAGGAGTCGGTACGTATCACCAACCTCTCTCGAGTCCGTCTCTCACACTCATCCACATCAAGACTCTCGAGCACATTCTCTATCAAACAACCCGACCTGTAAAATCGTCAGCCACGGATCGCCTGCACCAACATATACACATACACACACACCTGTGCCCGCACACACTCACATAATACCAACGCACACGCCCAAGGCTACTAGTTAGAATAAAGATGTTAGAGCATCTTATTAGATATATTTAAATTTAGCAGGGAAAGTTTACCTGAAGAGATGCCATCCTTCCTCATTCCCACGGTATCCAACAAGGAGAATGGGCGACTCTTTGGCAAAGTCAAGGACCGAGTAGAAAACATTAGCATAAAGTAGTCAAGAAGGACTATATCAGTTACTCACGTTCACCTTTTCCAAGCCCGATCTGGGCAAACTACGCGGGGCTGCTAGGGGAATCGACAACATCAACAACCACAGCCTTCTGGGCTTTGGATACAGCCTACTGGAGACTGTCGACATTACAGAGCCGCTTGAGAGCCTGGTTGTCCTTGAAGAGATGCAACCCGACGACCCAAACCTCGACCACCTCTTCAGCATCAAGAAATGCCAGCCGTGGCTGGAATACCTGAGGAAGACGGTCAAGCGTCTTCAGGGAAGGAAGGAGGAATAGGACTGGTGCTGTGCCGTATGCTTTTCCAGATTAGTAATGACATCAAATCCAGTGGCTAGAGAGGCTATACTGTACGTGGTTTCGCTGTATTGATAGTTGTCCCGGCGGGGTTGCGAATTGAATGGAGTTGACGGAAGCCACTTGAATGACTTGCACGTGAGGTCCCAATTGATCGATCAATCTACACTTTAAGAGTCAGTGATCGATCAGCCCGATCGATACATTCGTCGGCCAACGAGCGGGGAGAGTTCGGAGAGCAGGCTCGGATGGCAACACAGAACTTACCCGACACTGTAGAATCACACCATGGTTATAAACCCTCTGAGAGGGGACGATGTTCTTCGGCCTGACGCTGCATAATCTTGCTCCGCGCCCACTCGAAGGAGGGGATGCCGAAATGGCGAATCGCCCAGTCCGTGGCTAAGGCCGCGTCGCGAGTGAGCCATGCCTTGAGGTTGCTGTTCATTGTCTCGCGGATCAGCTGGGCCCGCGCGTTCTCCAGGCGCGGGCAGTAGAGAAACATGTGCGTAACGGTCTGGAGGCCTTTGCCGCACGGGCACGATGGCGACGTGATCTGAAAAGCATTGCAGCTGTTAGCTTGGCTGAGGCACACGCACGCCAGGGGTAGTGTGGTCCAGGGACAGACATTGTCAGGATCGGCCTTGATGCTGAAGAGGTATGCCGCCAGGCCGATGCAGCCGGTCCTGCACTGAAGCAGCATCGTGCTCTGCGCCCGTGAGAGCCCCTTGTAGAGCTTGTAGCTCTGAGGGCCCCACTTCTCCTCCAGAACCAGCGGGCGCTCCCTGGGGACGGGCTGGCTGCGCTTGTCGCGCTGGTGGTGAGGCTTCCAGCCGTCGCGGTACTCGTCCCACCCGTCGGAGGCGGCGCCCTGGCTCATCTTCTCGGCCAGCCGGCCAATGAGGCGGTGTCTCTGCCTTGGGGTCCAGCTCTGGTCGTCCTCGCCCTCCAGATGGGCCGTTCCCTGGTCCCGTGCTTCTCGAGACAGGCGCTCCGCCTTGTCGAAGAGTATCGCGTAGGGGTTCCTGTCGATGTACGAGTCGCCCACCTGGCGGAACGGGATGCCGGGGATAGGCGTCCGCATGGTATCCCGTAGCTTCTGGTAGAATGGCGTCTCGGCCGATCGAGCCCGGTGCGCCAACGCCATCCGCTCAAGGAACGCGCAGATGGGCTCGATGTTCAACTCTTTGCGGACCACGTCGCTGGACGTTGTGCGGAGGGCGCCGGACATCTGCGCGAGGCACCCGCTCTGGATCGATTCGAGTTTCCTCTGGTCCGCCTTGGTCAGCTGGTGGCGCAGGCCGGTACCGCGGATGAACCAGGCCCCGCAAGCATAGGATATGATGGGCCGGATATTGGAGAGGTATATCCTGCGCATGTTGTCAAGGCTTGCCCCCCACGACGGCCCGGCTATGCGTCGGTAGTACGCCAGGCTACGCGCCACCTTGGAGTCAATCTGGGCATCGCGTTTAGTGTCTGGGGGCCCTAGCCTTGCTGGAGAAGAGCCTCACGCGGAGACAAAAGCTTACCTCGCCAATATGATTTTTCCAACTGAGCTTATGGTCCACGGTGACCCCAAGAATTTTGAGTTCGGTCTTCAGAACAGTCCTTACGTCGCTCGGTAGGCCCTCGATTTTAGGGACCAATTGACAGACTTCATCTTCTGCATCTGGGCCTCGGAAGTGCATCACGGCGTATTTTGCAGGTGAGAAGAGCGTGTCGGTTTTCTTGGCCCACCCCATCAAGGCCTTGTGCATGATCTCGAGAGCATCGCAATTCCTCTGGTAGGAGGGAGAGGAAACCACGAGATAGTGGTCATCAACATAACCGAAGCTGAAAGCCTCGGCGTTCAAGCGAAAGGCATTGCGGTCCTTCAGCCCTTGGAGGATGTCGGAAGAGAACAGGAGAAAGAGAATGGGCGACAGAGGGCTGCCTTGCGGGATCCCGACGTTCACATGGAACACCTTGGACTTTTCCCCGTTTATCTCGAACAGAATGCGCCGGTCTTGAAGAAACTGCCAGATAAAGTGGATGATCCATTCCGGGAACGGAACCACATCTCTCTCAGCACGCCGATGAGACGTGCATGCTGGGCTCTGTCGTAGGCAGACTTGATGTCGACGCTCAAGACGCTGGATGAACCATTTGTGCAGGTGTGAGTGGGCGTATTAGTCGCGCAGGGAGATTATCGCCGAAACGAAGGGCGTCACAGGTGTCACCCACACTTGTGCTGCAGTTGGGCTTGTCTGTACCGTGGGGACACTGCTGTAGACATTGCTTGCGGGGCATGGATTGACCTGTTTATTGGGGATGTCCTACAACCTAGTTACCTGGGCACTGTCATCCTTTCACAACCCGTCTTTATTTCATGTCATCCAGTTCGCACTGGATCCAGCCATGGCGCGGAGGATATGCTCTATTCTTTGACCCCGTGCGGGAGACAGGAAAAGTGCGGGAGGCTCTCAGAGGTTATTCATCCTTTTGTACGCTGGCGTGGCGGGCATGCTGGACTGGTGTTGCTGGACCAAGTGAGCCAACCACTGCAGGGGTTTGTGGGTTTGGCCAGTCTCGTCGTCACCACGTAAACCAAGCCTTCAAAATATCATCAACTCGCTTCTGATTGCAACTTACGTAGGAGATGACTCTCCACCGCTATGGCAAGAGCTCGGCAGATCATACTATTACCGAAACCTGAGGACAGACATCGCCCCAAGTCCCAGCTGGCCGTGCGTCTTGGTGAAGTTACTGTATTACTATCTTGAATCAGCGACTTGCCTACCCGCCCAACCAACCAACTTCAAGACTTGTGTCTAGCAGACTGCTAGCCCCAACCAGGAGGTCTAGAAAATGGACACGAGAGAGTATGGGTTCAGTGGTGTCAGTCCGTGACAAGTCATGATGCCGGTTGCTGTGGCGAGGCTCGCGAGTAGATCAACAGACACCACCACTCAGCTCCACCCGCAAGGCTCTATGTGGAGCAGCATAGTCGTTGGATTAAAGTTGCAGTAGCTCGAGAGGTTAGAGTGATCTGCCCGTGGTCTAAATTGTAGAGTCACAGCGGGCACGTTAAATCAATCAACCAGTAAGGGATCTTCGTGGCTCAGAATAGTCAACCAAGGAATGTTTCGACGAAGAAAAGCCGATAGTGATGTGATTTCGTTTCAATACAATGGGGGCTACCAAGCTACAAGTACCATCAGTATAGATCGTTGACCATCCCTCCCAAGAGCAATTTGAATTTGGTGCTGAACATCATAATCATCTCGAGCTTAGACGCGAAGAACAGCATCGATCCCGTTTACACATTATCAAGTCCGTGTCGAATAAAGAAGTCAAATGCAACTAACTACAAAGCATCCAAACAAGCCCACCGCGGACACAAGGACGGACAACGAAGCAACAGGGCAGAACACGCTCCGACCGACCCAAATGACTCGCCATCTCACAACGAAAGCAGAATACAAAGCAAAAAATCATTTCACTTGTGGTGGAAAGAGAAAAGAAAAAAGAAAAAAAAGAAGAAATCCAATCGCCTCGTCGTTTCTTCCTCTGCCCGCCGCAGAACATCAATTCACCACGACGCGGCGTATCGGCGGCGCCCTCGTGTACTGCCCGTACTGGCCCCCGCCGTACATGTAATACTCGGCCATGCCCTCCCGGCCCTCGCCCCCGCCGCTCGAGTCCCCGCCGCCGTCGTCGTCGCTGCCGCTGCTGGTGTCGCCGTCCCACCGCCGCCGCCGGCACCGCCCGACGCAGTACCACGCCGCGACGGCGAGCACCACGAACCCCAGTATCGAGCCCAGCAGCGCCCCGATCTGCGCGCCGCTCAGGCTGCCCCCGCCCCCGGCGGCTCCCCCGTCGGGCCCCGCCGCCCCCGAGACCGACCCGCCGCCCGTCGTCGTCCCCGTCGTCGTCTCGGGACCCCGGGAGGCGGTGGTGGCGGTGGTGGGCTCCGGGGGCTTGGTGGGCAGGACGCTGGGGTTGCCCGGGCCGAGGGTGACGATGGCGGTGAAGGTCGTGTAGGGCTTGGAGATGACCTGCGTGAGGACGACGGGGTCGCCCTCCGCTGGCGCTGCCGCCGCCGCCGCCGCTGCTGCTCTGGGCTCCTCCAGGCGGGGCGGGTGCGGCACGCCCATGGCATTGGGCTGGGCGGCGCACGAGCTGGTTGGGCGCTTTTTTCTTGCTCCTCTTTTCTGCTTGGACCGCGCCACGGGGATGTGTGTGTGTGTGTGTGTGTGGTGGAGAACAGCAAGTTTGCACTGGTAGGTGGATTTGGGATGGACAAGGCCCGGGGGGACGGGGAAACCGCAAGTGGGAAAGGATGGTGAAGGAAAATGGAAAGAGAAAAACAAAAAGTCAGATCAGAGATCGGGAGGGGAGGGCCGTTCGCGATCATGCTGGAATTAAAAAGTGATCATCACACTCGCGCGCCAGCGCAGGCGACCATTTCCTGCTGACGGGTGCAGCAGTTCGAGAGTCGAACCATCAGGCCGATGCCAACATTGTGGCAGACGCAGGCCAACACGCACGTATCGCAAAGCATGCGGATATTTCCTGTTCTGCTTGGGGAGAGGGAGGGCAACTAGCTGGGCGTACCGCAGCAATCTTTCCAGCAGTGTCAGCGTCAGCAAAGGTCTTGGGGACCGGATTCCGCACCGGCCGGGTTGCCCTCCAGGTCTCCCGCACGAGCGCTCTCTGCAGAACCCTAACCCACTCGGCGGGCGCTACGTCTGACCTGCAGCGTATATTGCGTGCATGCCGCTCAGAAGCCAAACTCCTGTCGGGACGAGCCACGCGCAGGCCGTGGGCGGGCGACGGCGACTTGGGGCGAGAGAACGTGGGAAGGGGCAAATGCAGCACCACGTACGTCCGCCTCGGGGTTGGTCCCCCATCTGACAACCGCTGACCGAAGAGGGAACTCGTCCAACGCATCGGCGCAGGGCCAAGAAACGACCCTTCCATGCAGATGGGGAGAAGGGGGGTGGACCCCCCTCGGCCGAGACACAGCATGTGGGCGAGGCAAGGCTCACGCAAGCGGCCGAATCAGCGGTGCGCCAGCGTGTGGGATTCTCTCATTCGCCGGGCTGTTTGGACCGTGCATCAGCGGGCCGCGACCTGTGGTGCGTACGAAGTATGAGGCCAATCGAGGTGGAGGGCCAAGGGTGACAAGAGCAGGGCAGGGGAGGGGGCCACCCAAGATGGCCGGCATGCGATGCGGGATACCCAAGTACAAGTACAAGCATACCCTGCTGGGGTCGGCCAATGGATGAGGCGTTCCGTGGGGGGGCGTTTTCCCTCGGGACTGGATTTGACAGCGGAGCGGAGGATCAGCAAGCTCTGAGCCGGGACAATGCAGGCAGATCTGTTGCCGGGGAGGTTGACAACATTGGTGATTGGTGCAAGGAAGACAGAAATAATGAAGTAAGGAAGGAGATAAAAGAAACAACAGGAATGACAAGCAAGAACACAACATACCTACCCAGGTAGCTAGGTAGAGCGAACGGATTTCCAGCCCACGGCCATTCACATGGCAATGCGCAGTGCGCAAACAACGAGCCGAGATCCCCGGCGCGCGCAACAAGTTAAGAGCAACGGCTCAGCGTTTCTGTCTTTTTCCCTTCTTTTTTTTTTTCTTTTTTTTCTTTTCGTCTGCGGCTCTCGATCCGAAGCTTGTGCCCGCGCTCGATCCCTGCTCCCGGGGAAGCTCCCCGTCCGCTCCCCCGGTCCACTTGATCGCCCGAGCCGTCACTTTTTGACAGGATTGGATCCCCCAAACCCCCGTCCTGGTTCCAGTTTCGGTGTTGGTGTTTCACAGTTGCTTCTTCTCTGCAGGCTCTTCTCTCGGACAGACAAGAATCATCTTGGCGAGCTGGCAAGGCACATTCGGGCTGCCTGCAACTTGCCGGATTGGTCCTGCCGCATGGGTCCAGAGCGACGTTTTCTTCTTCCAACATTCTTGAAACTCTTTTCGACGTGCATGATGGGGCGATGATCTTCCCGACCAACACAAGGATACTCCAAAAGACCGTGCGTTGGGATTGGATGTTGGGTGCATGAGCCCCCTCTGGAGTGGATCAGTGACGGAGAGGTCGGAGTGTGGGACGGGCAGCACGGGAGAGTGGCCAACGAAACCACAAAACAGACCATGAAGCCGCTGGCGCGAGCGAGAGGTGAGTCGGAACCGGCCTGGCATTTGCTACAGCATCGCGAGCCACGAGACAACAAACGCCGATTAAAGCGAGCATCACAAAGCACCAAGATTCTGTCGGCCTCAACTGTTCCCACAGGCCACGGCCTTCTCGGCAGTACTCGCCCTCCGTCACCAGGGGCAGACAGGGATGCTTGTTGCCCGCGCAAATGTGACCTATTGAGCCCCTGCAGTGATGGGCGGAGGGCCGTGGGGGGAGCCTACGACGCAAGCACGCAGGGGTCAAGACGTCCAACGTCAGTGTATTTATGACCGAGGTTGCCCCCATCTCTCCTCAAAGGTTCTGCTGCTCGTCTTTCCATGGTCTGCATTTGGGAACTCGCCTTACCCGAGAAACACATACTCCCCCTGTGAAAATGCCTCACGCAGATGGCCCCAAGCTGCTGCTCACAGGAGCCACAGGCTACGTGGGCGGCACGGTGCTGCACCACCTCATAAACTCGCCCAACCCAGGCCTCAAAGACGTGACCATCTCGCTGCTCGTGCGGGGAGAGGACCGCGCCCAGATGCTCGAGGAGACATATGGCAAGCGGGTCGAGTGCATCCTCTTCAACGACCTCGACGACACAGACCTGGTCCGGTCCGTGGCCAGCCAGCACGACATCATCGTCAACGCCGCCTCGGGCTTCCACCCGTCCAGCGCTGAGGCCATGGTGCGCGGCCTCGCGGAGCGCAAGAAGGCCAAGGAGGAAGCAGTAGCAGCGGCGGCGGCGGCGGCGGCAGGCGGCGGCCAGGCCTCGGCGACGGTGTGGATGATCCACACGAGCGGCTGCTCCAACATCTCGGACAGCCCCATCACGGGCGAGCCGTTCCCGGACCGCGAGTGGCGCGACGCCGAGGCCGGCGCGGTCTACGAGTTCGAGCGCGCCGAGAACGCGCGCGCGTGGGCGCCGCAGCGCGCCGCCGAGCTCGCCGTCCTGGCCGCGGGCGAGGAGCTCGGCGTCGGCGCCACGAGCCTCCAGGCGCCGCTGCTCTTCGGCGGCGGCGAGGGCCTCTTCCGCCGCGCCGGCGTCCTCGTGCCGCTCATGACGGCCTACGTCCTCCGCCGCGGCCACGGCTTCTGCCTCGGCGGCGCCGCGGCCACGGCCGTCATCGACTGGGTGCACGTCTTTGACCTCGCCGACCTGTACGTGCGCTGCGTCGTCGAGGTGCTCGAGCGCGGCGGCGCGGGCCTGCCCTCGGGCCGCCGGGGCATCGTGTTCCCCACGGCCGGGCGCACGCTGATCCGCGACCTGGCCCGGCGGTGCGTCGAGGCGGCCCGCGCGGCCGGGCTGCTGGAGGAGGAGGGCGAGGAGGAGGAAGCAGCTGTGCGCACGGTAGACCTGGCCGAGGCCGCGACGACGTGCGGCGGCGACACGGCGGCGGCCGAGAGGAGGTGGGCGGGCCACAGGAAGACGGTGGGCACGGTGGCGCGGGAGCGCCTGGGCTGGAGGCCGGTCATGGGCGACAAGGCCTGGCGGGCCGACTTTGAGGACGAGCTGCAGGCCGCGCTGGCGGGTAGGCGGGGCGTCGCCATCGACGACAGCCGCGCCCCTGCGCGCGGAGGCCGGTCGGCCATTCGCGTCTCCAACACCATCACGGTGGAGTAGCAGTTCGCGGTGGTCGGGCCAGGAAGTACGGCTCTCGAGTGCAGATATCAAGAGAGAAGACCATATTGTTGAAAAAAGAATACTAGAAATAAAAGGATATATTCGCGCATCTCAGCAGCCCCGGAAAACGGCCTGCCAATCGTATCAAACGCCGATTATTCTCCCCATTTGCACTATTCTTGCCTCGCTCTCCAGCACATCGATGGCTTCAGCCAACGTTGGCCGAGGCGGCCAGCCCAAGGTTTCAGTGTCAGCATTCGTCGCCAATCCCCGCTCCTATCGCAGCTGAGCATTAAAATAGCTTTCCGCAACACGCAATGCATGTTTGTTATCAACCTCCTTCACAACAGCCAGTGTCTCGTCTAAGGCAACTTCCTGCTCACCGAGCCGTCCTGATTGACAGGCCGGGTAGAACTCCTCGCCAACTCGCACAAGTCGCTGCTGATATGACGCGGTATTCTAATCGGGTACGCCTCTGGCACAGGTGAGAACGAGCTCCCTGATCGTCTCAGCCGGGATGTTGACGAATTCAGGGAACTCCCAGCCGATGGAGGAGTCATAATTCTCATCCAAACCATTGAGTGTGTGGCTCCAGCCCTCGCAAGTGCACCATAGGAGCTTTCCCAACGCAAACACCATCGCTGCTCCTCTCCATTTCGCAGTCATGATGTTCCATTCTTCAAAATAGTCATCCCTTTTGGTCTAGGCGGGCGCGCTATCTGGATCCAACTATGGGAGATGACTGCGCAAAAGGTCTCTATAGCGTGTCTTCGCGTGTTCAGGAAACCAAGCAGACTTGCAAAACCACCTGAAGCACTCTAAATAGGAGACTTGAGGAGCCGTAAACGTTGGCCAGTTACCTGACTGTTGGAAGTCGATGAGCGCTAAGTTGTCATTGTCATCGCAGACGACTTCATCTGGTTTGAGCTAGGAATGAATGATCCATGTTGCGAAGCTCGATGCGTTGACCAAGGGTACACTTGACATAATATTCCATGACAAAGCCTAAGACCTTTTCTTCGCCTATTCTCGTCGTGCTTCCAACTACCAGAAAATTCAGTCGAGGGAGAGCGTTTGGGTGTTTTTCCATGGAGAATAGAGGCTGAAGCTATTGATAAAGACATTTGACTTCTGTTGTTCTTGTCTTGAACGCCCAAACTTTCCTCTGAGTTCGGTCAGGAATCCTAATCAGAGAGGCCGTGTCGTGGAGCTATTCCACCAGTTCCACTTCCTCGAATTGCACAATGTGTATGCATTCACGTACTATCTGTGTAGCAGTATGTGGGATTATGCAATCCAGAGTATGAGAATATTGTTTTATCGGCTAAGTAGAGGACTAATTATTCATATTTTGTACAAAGTCTGTTCCTTCCTACACCTGACTTCACTATCACGTTTGCGCATCGAACAAGTCGTTATCCGAATCCTACTCCATGTCATAGACTGGACATAACTCACTTTTTCCCTCGCTTCTTCCTCTTTTGAGTGACATGATCAAGTCCGAGAAGGCCTCGTTGAGCTCATCATAGACCACAAGCCGATCCCAAACACATGCAAAGGTGTCTTGCCATCCTCATTTTCCCGACACAGTCCAACGTTTCCTCCCACAGCATCGCTAGGTCCTCCTGCCCACATCATAGCAAAAGAATCATCATCATCTCGACACTTCCGCATGCCCCGAGCTGGTGCAGTACCGTCTATCTGGCAACGCTGACCGTGTTGTACCTGGCGCCATGGCTCACTGGTGAAACCCTTTCCTCAAAATTCAATCCGCATCACAGATGGCACTATCTCTCACATCAGAAAGCCGATGAGCCTGTCCTGTTGAAACTTTTTCGATTCCAGCCCTGAAGAAGTGGCTGTTTCCTGTAGGATACCACGCACCACACATGCAAGTCATGCACACGTCCATATTCCTCGTGGCGCCCTTTGTCATCGGCATCCTCATATAAATGGCATGTCTTGAAGCAAAGTTCAGAACTGGGACTAACTAAAACACGTATCTCACCTACTTACTTTGTCTTCATGCATCCTTTCCCTGCAGCAGCGACATAGACAAGAGAACAAGATGAAGTATTGAGATTGGAATGTTGGTATTCTTCAACTGACGATGGACACGAGTATCAAATAAGTATACGTCAATTCATCCCTTACGTTTACATCTTTTCTCTCCAACATGATACATGTTGAGTGATCGATTTGAAGGTACGCAAGAGTCGAGGCTTCTCGAAGGGTAAAGGATAAGTTCAATGGAGTCCAATATTTCTAAGAGAAGCAGGAACAAAAGAGGCTGATTAGACCAATCACATGCGCGCAAAAGGCATTCTCGCCGTCCATCAGAAAATAGGACTTGGTCTGTCTGGCTACAGACTCATCAGCATATATACCTAAATCGTAGGAAGCATGGCTTAGTGGATTAAGGCAGTTGAAAGGCCGAGCTCCTGACGAGAACCGTCGCGCAGGTATCGCAACAGCACACTCTGTGATGAGGAGTAAGTCTAGACATAGACAATAAGAACAGGTAGCTCTGCCATTGTTCATCCAACTTGAGAAGCAAAAGCCTCGTAAGATTCTATATTCCGAATGCTCTGCAATGTATACTTTAACAGACCGGATCAAACAGCAATTATGACTCCTCCAAACGCCCAGCCGTACAGCGAGCCAATGTCTGCATAGCATCAGCTCTGCCCGCCCACATGACATCAACACACGCCCTCAAATCGACAACCTCAGGCGCCGCCCCCGCCCTCGGCAGCGGCAGCGTGCTTGCCCCCCTCAAAGACCCGGACGCACAGCACCGCCGCCCCGGCCGCCACGCTGCCGAGAATGACCATCTGCGCGCCCTCCCACGAGGCCCTGCCGACCCGCGCCCAGGGCACGCCTCCGCCGCCGCCCTCGCCGCGGCAGGCCCGCAGCTCCTGCCGCTGTCCGTCGCCGCCGCCGCCGCCGCCGCCGCCCATCGCAAAGTCCTTGCTGAAGCCAAAGACGAACAGCGCCGCGACGCACACGACGAAGCTCCACAGCAGGCCGTCGCTGACGCGCGCGACGAAGAAGTAGGGGAACAGCGGCAGCAGGCCGCCGAGCAGGTAGCCGAGGGAGACGGACAGGCCGACGACGACGGGGGAGCAGGCCCGCTCGTCGTCCTCCTCGTCGTCGTCTCCGTCGTCCTCGTGGCCGCTACTGGCTCGAGAGACGATGGTCTCACGAACCACCGGCCGCTTCTCGACGTGCGCCAGCACCCGGTCGTGCAGGTCCGCCGGCAGCCGCAGCGGCGCGAGGTACTCGTCGACGAGGGCGTCGGCGCGGAGCGCAGCGCCCTTCTCGGCATCGGCGGCCATCTCCATCTCGCCGGATGCCGATGCAGCAGCAGCAGCCGCTGCGGCGGCCTTGGAGGCGGCGGCGGCGGCGAACTCGCCCCGGGCGGACAGGTAGCCGCCGATGCCCATGCTGATGCTGCCAGCGCAGATCTCGGCCATGCCGGCGTAGATGACCGTCTCGGTCTCGCCGAGCGAGGACAGGCCCGCCGTCAGGGCGAACGGCACGGTGAGCCCGTCGGCGAAGCCGAGCGTGAAGTCGGCCAGGAAGCGTGCCGTCGTGGGCAGGGCGAAGAGGGAGCCGCCGGCCTTGCGGCCTGCGCTGGCCGTGGCGGCCCGCTGGGCCGGGAAGAGCTGGTCGTTGCCAATCTCGTCCATGTCGTTGCTCGGGTCGCGCGAGTCGCGCGGGCTGGGCAGGTCGCCGCCGGCGATCGGGGAGTAGAGCGGCAGGGAGGCGGAGGCGTCCCTGTCGGCGGAGGGGTGGTGGCTGCGGCGAGAGAGGCCGATGGTGGTGAGGAACTTGTCGGCCATGGTTGATTGAGGGTGAAAGAAGATGCAGATGGTGCCGGTGCAGCTGCAGCAGGGCAAGGAGCACGCACAATGGGCGCGCAGCACAGGCAAATGGCACCGAGACGGACTGAGGTCCCGAAGTCGAAGAAAGTCAGGGTCAGCAGAGATCAACAGCCATCGACGACACCGTTATGCCAAGAAAACCCGGGAAGGCGGGCGCCTTAAAAGGGCCTCAAGGCCAAGGAGGGGCCAGTCCGTTGTCTCCTTCCCATCTCGACCAAAGCTGTGGGCACAGTCTCCGCACATCAGGATAACGAACCTATGCATGGGTACGAAGTAGGTACAGTACGGAAGTACGTACAGCTGATGCAGCTCAGCGGCGCACGCGTGCTCGCTGGCCCATTGGAGGAGGGACTGAGCGGGGGTCAGATGGAGAGAGAGAGAGAGCAATGGCAGAAACCCATGGGAATGTGGCCTCGAGGCGGGCCGTGATTGGCCAGAGAGTGCCAGAAGAGGCACATGTGCCCAGGATCGACGAGGTGTCAAGATCCGCAAGACGCACCGGAACAGAGCCAAGATGTGGGAAGAGGTGGGCAGCAAGTGCGTAGCTCCGGGAGGGCCCCCTGGAAGCTTCGCCCAGATAGCGTCCTGTGAGGCGGGGGCAGAGGGTAATCACAGGGCGCGGGATTGGCTGGACCCGCTGCAGGCCAGTGAGCTAGCACGCCGGGGGACTAGCACTCGCCCGCTAAAGGGCCGCTAAGACCAGGGGCGCCGCAGCGGGCCACAAAACGCCAATGCTTGGCTTTGAAGCCGCCCACGTGCGCTGCCAAAGTGCGGAACCCAGAGCAAAATCGCTCTGATGAACGGCCGTGCAGATCTGCGCTGCATCCGGTAGCTTCGTAATTCAGATGGGTCGCCTTTCTAGAAGCTGAAGAAGCGAGAAACCACGCAAACCCGGCGCATCTACAAGTAGGTAAGCCGAGGTCATGCATGCATGCATGGGCACCACAGGAAATGCGTCTGCATGGGTGCGTGGGTGCGTTTGCGTGCAGTGCGCACCAGGGCATTTCTGGCTGGCTCAGCCAGCCGAGTCTTCCGTCCTCCAATTGCAGTCGCGGTATTGGTGAACGGGTCGCTCTCTTTCGCATACCTAGGTACGCGAGGGCCAAGAGCACGAATCCCAAGCTGCTAAGTACTCATTCCCTCTCCGGGACCACTCCTCCAGCTTCTGGCCGCTATGGTCTATCTTGCTCAAGATGTGACAACGGGGTGAAGACATATCGCTATTGCCAAACATGTCTTTCACAAAAGACGTTTGCCATCATCGACTGTGGTCATTCATTCTCCACTCGCCGTCCACGCAAAGGAGCCAGGACAGCCAAGCCCTTGCACCATTCCTGACGTTGACACGCTGTGCTGTGGAGACGGCTTGGCATCGGCATCTCTAATTTGACGACAGGTTCTTAGTTGTCTACCTAGACGGTGTGATCGAAAGACTACATGACTTGACCTTACCCCTTGTTGTAATTGCAGATGACATCCATTCAAGCAATTCCCTCCTCCCCTCTCCACATCTGGACATTCAACACGCCAATCATCACCTCAACGTCTCGTTCCACAGCTGCCAGTGTTGGTTCTCCCACGCCGGCATGCACTTGATCCGCTCCGGCGGCTCGTGCTGCCACTCAATCGTATCGTCGACCTGCCCGTCCTGCCCGACCCACTGCGACGTGTACCCCTTGGCATCCTTGATCTGCTTGCCCGTCGCGTCCGAGTACCCCAGGCTCACCGCCGGAACCACAGCGATCCTGCCGTAGCCGTTGAACCACAGGTCCTTGCAGAACAGCTGCGGCTCGCCCTGGCCGCACTCGCCCTCCCGCGGCCCGCGGAACGCCACTTTCTTCTCGACGATGGGCGCGGCAGTGAACGCCGCAGCGCCGTTCCAGCAGGAGAAGGCCTGAAACGGCCGGTGGGACGAGTACCGCGACTGCGCCTCGGGGTCGTTCCAGAACAGATTCCACGCAGAGTCCCAACTGCCGTCGGCGGGTACCTCGAAGAAAGAGTCCCCGTTCATGCCTCGAGCGACCCAGACATCGTAGAACGTCGGGTCCCGCCCGACATATGTCCAGTCAAAGGCACAGGTCATGTCGGCGTCGAGGTGTCGTCGCTGGTGCAGCAGCTCCAAGATGTCTTCGGGGCAGATGGCGACATCGTTGATGAACACCACCGTGGTGTCGGCGGAGAAGGACTTGGGGTGGAGAAGCATCGGCTGCAGAGCCATGTTCCTCAGCGTAGCCAGCTTAGCGATGCGGTCGCCGTGCGTGGGATCAATGTCGGTCGACTGGAAGTAGTAAGTAGTCGGCAAAATATCCAGTTCGGTCTTGAGTGCCTGCAAGACCTCGCCCGTCCCATCAGGTGAGTGTCCTTCGACGATAGACAGAGCGCAGCGCTCCGGACCGAGAAACCGAATAACTTCGACGACGCTTCCGATGAGGCGAGGGAGGATGTTGAGACAATCTCTGAGATCTAGTGCAAAGAAGTACGGTATCTCTGGGTCTCTGATCGGGACCGAAGGCTTGAGGTGATTGTAGCGAGAAATGCTGAGCTGAGGACACTCCATCCTTGGTAGCTCTTTGTCGCCAGGCTCCATGATGGCTTTGACGTAGGCCTCGAGGCTGCCCTGCGACAGGGCACCTATGTACTAGATCAGCATGGAGCTGGGGGAGTCCAAGGTCGTTGTCGAGTAGCACCATACCATTGTTAGAGCCCGCAGGCGTCTCATTGCTATTGCCTGAGAGAAGCGAAGGCCGTGGGAGCTGAGCAAGCTGGCGACGGCTGAAATACAAGGTGAGCGCAACAAGTGCCAGACAGGCCAGCTGCGTGGCGAAGGAGATCCGCTTGCGTTTCATAGTCCTTGCAGTCTGTGCATGTCCGCGATCCAAATTCTCAGCCTTGAGCAGCGGCTGTATCGGCGGGCATTCGTATGAGTGAACGAATGTGAGGGTGGTGAGTGATGCGCGGGTGATGGTGGGAGTTGGCTCGGATTTGAATTGGAGAGGGGAGTCTGAGAGAGACCTGAGGGAGGGAGGGATTCTAGTTTGAGAAGCTGTGATGGCTGTTGCTCTGTGCAGCGTTTTTCGTCGTTGGCAGGAGCGTCCTGACCCGACAGCCTGGATCAACTGGTGTTGGAGAGATTTGCCAGTAAAAAAACCAATCAGAAACAGTTCATCCGTAAGGATCGGGCTTTTAATGAAAGACGAAGGAGTGTCAAAACCATTACATGACCACGGGGGTTTCGACGGGGAGGGTGTTCTCCATGGGGATCCTACCAAGCCTCGCACCACCAATCTGGACCTCATCTGCCGGGTTGGCACGTTGCACGGCATCTGGGGTTTTGCAACGGGCTGCATCGGCGATCGTGCGTGTTCCAGAGGCCGCGGAGCGACGGAAATTCCCTCCCAACCGGCGTCGACTACCTTGGGTGCCTGTGTGTGTGTGCCCCGCGAACTTAGCAACAGAGAATACCAAACCATACTCCGGCTCGTCGCACGAGCTCGTCGAAATGCACTCGATCCAAACCGGGTGACATTCATGTGAGACATTACTGTTTCGGGGGTTTGGAATTTACGCTGTGGCAGTGTGAAATGTCTATGATATATATGATATGGTAGGAATTATGTTCCTCCCAACTTACTGGTAAAGAAGGTCG
Source organism: Thyridium curvatum (assembly GCF_004353045.1). Taxonomy (NCBI): domain Eukaryota; kingdom Fungi; phylum Ascomycota; class Sordariomycetes; order Thyridiales; family Thyridiaceae; genus Thyridium; species Thyridium curvatum. Next base: position 166,856 of record NW_022156838.1, on the reverse strand, counting down.
CTGGTAGTACACCAATAAATCAGAGGAGAGAGAGTCAAAGCAAAACAAGTGACCGATCACACAAACGGCCTGACTTGTTCCTCCGTCCAATCCCAGAACTTGGCGTTGCCATCCGTCCCGCCCTCGGCCTCGCTCTTGATCGCGTCCATCAAGTCCTTCCGGATAGGCTGGATCCTACCAAACGGAATCACTGGGATTATAGAAAAGAAGAGACAAAGTCAGCAAAAAAAGTGCCCAACCGTTAACCAGAGACTCGAAGGGGGGAAAACGGGGAAGTCGACTCACCCCAGTCCAGGCCACCAGTCCTCCCCATCGTCACCTCGGGCGACAGCCCCGCAAACAGCTCCGTGTACGCCCCGTTGACGCAGGGGTACGTGATCATCCTGGCCAGGAGCCGGAACAGGCCCCGCTGCTCGCGGTACAGCTCCGACGCGAGGTTGCCTGGGTTCAGCGCCACGCTGACGATGCCCTCCCGCCTGCCGACGCGCTTCGCGTACTCGGCCGCGTGCGCCCAGTTGCCCACCTTGCTGAGGCCGTACCGGTCGAGCGGCGCCCGCTCCGTCGCGCTGCAGTCCGGGTCGTCCATCGGCATCCCGACCGACCTGGCGGCGAACATCTCGGCCGCCTGCGACGCGACCCACACCACGCGCACCGCGGCCCCCGCCGTCCCCCGCTCCTCCTCCCCCTCCTCCTCCTCCTCCTCCTCCTGCTCCGCGCGCGCCGTGGCCGCCAGCGTCGGCGTGAGCAGCTTCGTGAGCAGGAAGGTGCCCAGGACGTTGACGCCGAGGTGCATCTCGTGGCCCTGCGCCGTCCTGTCCGCGCCGGCGTACATGACGCCCGCGTTGTTGAAGAGCACGTGCAGCCTGCTCTCGCGGCCCGTGAACTCCTCCACCGTCGCCTTGATGGTGGCCAGGTCGGCGAGGTCGAGGCGCAGGAAGCGCAGGGCGCCCTTGGACCGCGGCGCCGACCGCTCGATGTCCTCGATGGCGCTGAGGGCCTTGGCCTCTGAGCGCGCGGCGATGTAGACGCGGCCGTTCCGGGAGTAGAGCAGCCGCGCTAGTTCCTTGCCGACGCCCGTGTTGGAGCCGGTGACGATGTATACCTACGGGGGTTTCCCTGATTAGTATCTAGGAGGCTTATGGCTGATGGAAATTTCTTCGAGTTTGGATGCGAATTTCTACCTTTCCTTGCAGATCCGGGATACTCTTCTCTGTGAATGCCGGCTTGGGCGGGAACAATTGAGTGAGCATGCTCGAATTAACAATGCCCATTTTGTCCAGTGACTATGCGTCTGTATTGATCAGATGGAGTCTGAGAATGATAGAGCGAGGCTTGTAAGAAAGGTGTAGTGTATGTGTTTCGGAAGTGAAGTGGGAATGAAGAGGTCTCGGACTCGTTTCCTGTGAGCTGTGAGCTCCTTTTATACACTTATTCTGGCCATAACACCCTGTCCCCTTGATCGACTTCTTTCCACACATTATCCTAATAGCGGCCATGGAGGGATCCGATACTTGCAAACCTGCATAAACCGTTGTCAAGACCTCAGACTCTCATTGGTTGCCTCGGAAAGCCTGTGACGGGATTGGTCGCCTCGCCCCACAGCCGACCTTGACGACGACTTGACACCGCCAGGCGAGGGCGAACCGCATTCCAGCCGTGAGCTCCGAGAGAGCGTGTATGCGTAATGTTAAAACCGTTATTTCCTGGTTTTCCGTGGTCGTAGTCTCTTGGTCTGAATGTTGTTGACTTCTAATCTGCCCGAGGATCTTGACACGTATGCGGAATGGAAGTCCAGGCTGCTCTTTATTCCCTGAACACGACCTTCCCGAGACAAAGACAACCCGTTCTCCTCCCTCTCCCCCGAGACTACTACTTCCCTCAATTATATCTTCTTTCAGCCTCAAGACGTCCCAAATATGCAGTAGAGTGATCGAAGGCGGATGATTGGTTTCAACGCCTTGGTGATAGCCAGACCGTGACTATCCATAAGCGACATTCTGTAACCGGAATATACCTACGTCTCCGTCCGACTTCGACCTCTACTCCAGTCTTAAGCACGCAGGATGCTACATCCTAGGTTCCTCTACATGCATATGCTGCTGGTACCGGCACATGTGGTGTAGCGGGAGCGACGACAGAATAAGACCGGTCTGTAGGCAGTAAAAGTTCAATTCAAGAGACCCTGCACTGTCCATAAGTATGCGAAACAAGCATAAACCAACAGCCTCCTAAAACATGGCGCTATCTCCGCCCGACCAAAGTACAGTATCTCCCATCCCCCAAGAGAACGTCCATCCTAGATATCCTCACCTGATCATATAGAATACAGCTCCGGCCAGGCTATTCCCCACCTCTCCGCAAAGTATCCCAGCATCATCCCCTTCATGCCCTGGTCCCGACGACAGGGCAGACAGCCCCCTCCTTGGCATGGCTGACGTCGGGGTGCCCCGAGACCTTGCCCTTGTGGTGGCCGACGCGGGCCTTGGTGACGGGGCACTCGGCCTCGTCGCCCTTGCCCTCGGTGCTCGGGTGGTCGGGAGGGAGGACGGTGGTGGCGGTGCCGACGACGGGGCAGATCTCGTCGTCCATCTGGCGGCTCTTGGGCTCGCCGACGGCCTTGCGCAGCGCCGGGCAGGCCTGGGCGTCCGGCGCCGTGCCGCCCGAGGTGGTGGCGGCGAGCGGGTGGGGCACCTGCGGGTGCTTGTGCAGGTTGTGGTGGTGGTCGGTCGAGGCGCCGACGACGGGGCAGGTCTGGCCCGACTTGGAGAGGTCGACGTCCGGGTGGTCGGGCGGCAGGACCGAGTTGGTCGTGCCGACGACGGGGCAGACCTGGGACTTGGAGTCGGTGGAGGCCATGTCTTTCTCGCGATGTGTGTTCTGCTTGTGTTTGTTCGAGGGTCGGCGTTTCGGGTTGAGCTGGGATGGAGGTGTCGATGGATGGATGGATGGATGGATGGAAAGGAAGCAAGAGTGTAGACAGGACAAGATGGAAGAAGCGGTCTGGGTTGGAAGAGGATGTCGTCCGACTAAAGGTGGAGGAGGAGGGGAGCAGCTAGCTCAAAGCAACAAAGCATGACACACAGGGACTGGAATGGTGGGGAGGAGACAGAACCTTGGCTGGCCGCCGAGTCGAGTGTTGGAGGTCAGGCCCGTCAGCCCAGAGGAAGCTGTTTAGGCGGGCGGTCAGGTGGTGTGCGCCCTGAAACCCGCTTGTGCCACTGTCCTCGATACGCCATTCGAGGTTATTGTCTAGCGTCCCTGGATAGGCAGATCGCAGCCCTGGAGCGCCTGGGAGACCAAACACTGCCCGCAAGAATCGGCTGAGCAGTGGCCTGGAACAGCTGTCAGACCCCGCCAATAGCGTGCTGTCGAGACCATTCCGGCGAAGCATGAGCCCCACCACCCTGCAGATCTGGGGCATTCATGACGTCGCGCCGCCTCATGCCGGGCGCAGATCCACCGCCAGGGCCCAATCAGCGTCTATTCATCTCCAAACAATGTGCTCATGATTGGCCGCAGTGATTACCTGGCAGAGAGCGGCCCACTGGAGGAAAGTACCTGCAGCAGGGCTGCAAGAATAGTTGACGGATTGGAACCTACATGCCTAACAAAATAAGTAGGGATCTAAGTGGCTTAAAGAATAGTTGACGGATCCCCAAAAAAGGATACTGAGTGCCTAACATCATTATCATCAGTAGCAATATCACCCTTACTCTTTTTAGAGCATAAAACTGTCTATTAATCCCCTATTGAGAAATTTAGAGGATTAATTATGTTAAATGACTATACGGTCTCTGACTACTATAATAGGATTTATGTATCTCTGTTAGCAGGCTGTTAACTATTCTTGCAGTCACTTGGACGGGCAATGCCATCTCTGGCTCGTCCCAACGTCACCCGTTCCCGTCAACCAATATAACCTCTGTCTGTCCGCTTGGGTTGCTGCGAATAACATACAGCATGGAATGGTGATTCGAACTCTGTAGGCTCAAATCGATATCTCGCGTCTCGTCGCCCTCTTCTTGTTGCGCCCGTCACCCAAGGGCCGAAGCTCACGAATCGGCGGGCTGCTCGTATCGACGCCGACCAGGTCTACACGGAGGCCTGCATGCAGTGGTCGGTCTCCCAGAGCGGCCTTGGCGTCGCTCATGGCCTGAGGGACAAAACGACACGATACCAAGTCCACTCAGGGGGGTGTACTGACTTACTCCCAGCAATGCCTTGGCCCTATTAGCATAGGAAGAATAATATTTGTGGCTTCAGTCAGAATCAATAGTGAAAATAAGCCCCCATTGCTTTAGAGCCAGGAACGGTTTACATTGCTACCAACACTAATAATTGTCTAGTCCATCATGTCGATGTATGCTTCAACACCTTATCGATAAGCAAGTGCTTTTTCCACCAGAGCTCACCCGGTCATTTCGTATTGCTGTGTATGTTCTGTCTGTTTACAGTTTTAGACGCGCAAGTTAGACAGTGATGACACTTTGCGCTCCTCTTCACATTATTGCAGAGCTCATCCATATATGTGAAGACATCTGGAAAAGAAGTTTATCCGCATCAACAATACACGTCGGTCACTTGACCTGCCATGAAGTCTCATGCTTCCCAGGGCTATGCCCCTGCGTTTTAGATGGTGGAGTAAATTGAAGAATCCCGGCACAAACTTTGAAGCCATGCACTATTGGTTTTCACGGTTAGCTTTCCACCCCAGTTTCCCTAGTCCTTGAGCCTAAGAGCCTCTACGGCTTTGCATCTAGTCATTAATGTACACTATTTTTCACATCACCTAGCCTGAGTACAGAAAACTACCCAAACACAACACACGTGTAGCAATTCTACCTATGGGCCGTGGACTTGACACTCGATAGGAAATATCCCTTGCGGGACGCGCGGTCCCCCTTGAAGTCGACTTCTGCGTGGCAGGGCCGACACTGGGAGTTATCCAATCAGTCAAGGATCTACATCTCTTGCTCGACTTTGTGTGGTCCGCTCGCACTTCAACCGTTGCTCTCCCCACTCCAAGGATTTTCGCCTGCATGGCCAGCCCTGTCAGTCGCTCATTACCTTATTTCCCGTAGTTAGTTCCCCACACCTAGGGCGTAGCGTATCGAAACAGTGAACCCCTGCTTTATGCCGTCATCGGAGGCTCGTCGAGTTACCTTGCTGTTTAAACTTGTCTCTAAACACACAGAAGAGCGAAATCACGAGTCAGAAGTAGGAGCGTTAGGAGAAGAACTGTTTATAAACAATAATTGGCGAGGCTTTTGCGAAGACACGCCCGGGCCCAGGCAATGCCTTCTCGCCTCTTGACGAAAGAGTGACTATCTGTATCGAGACAATGGTGACCCTTCTCAATTCCTCAATTCCCATCTGAGTGACCAGAAACCGTAAGCCCTCTCCAAAGACCGGGCAACCGCTCACTTTGATAATCTGAATCAGGTTGGGAAACCAGGCAACCCGTAAGTTAGATCCAGACGCAGCCAGTGCCGGCCTGGCCGCAGACCATCTGTACGGGGAATTCTCATCAGTAAAGTGTTTTATTGAGATAGTCGCTGTGAAGAGCAACAACTTACGGCGTTGGGGGCCTCGCCAGGGCACGTCCAGAGATCGCAGGTCTCCTTCTGGCCGGGGCAGCGGCAGTTGGTCTGGCCGACGACCTTGCCGCCGTTGCAAGCGGGGAGGATGCGGCTGCAGTCGGCGCGGGGCTGGAATTCGTTGGGCATGGCCAGGACGCCAGTGGCGAGGAGGGCAAGAGCGGGGATGGCGAAGAACTGCATTTTGAAAAGAGTTTGGTGGTTGGGGTGTGTCTGGTGGTTTGGAAGGCTGGTGATTGTGTTTGGTATTGTTGTGATGGTGATGCTGGAGCTGATGTCTGAGTGAAAAAGATGGCATCTGGGGAGGTTCGTCCTGGCCCTTTTATACTGAAGCCTCTCACCAAATTTCTTCCTCTGCCTAACAATCATGCCCCCCTTTCGAGATCAACGACGATTGTCGACACGGTTGGCCGACTCGGCCATAGCTTCTGAAGTTCTCAGCCTGTTGTTTGGAAACACACATCACGACCCACTGTACAGCCCTCTGGAGAAACAGGGAGCCCCAATCCTTCGCATCAATGACTTCTTCACGTCCGAGGAGGTTTTACTGGGCCTGCTGATGGTGATCGTCATCGGGCTGAAAGATCATCATCATCATATTAGCGCACGACGTCGTTGATATGCCGGCACTACGATCGCTTCGGGATCAGATGCCGGTCAGACGGCCCGCTTAAAGGACCCAGAGCCCCAGACATCCTTGACACCCCAGTCCCGCAACGGGTCGCCTAGGACCAAATAGGACACAGTTAAACCCGAAGTTAAGGTAAGCTGACATCAGCTCCTCTGTCTCCCCCGCGTCGCGTTTTACCGTTGCCTCCACCCCGAAGCAATCTCTCCCTATTAGTTTGTTACACGCGCGACTACGGGCGTCGTTTGCGAGTGGTGCCTTCCCTGCCAGCTATGACGATCGCCGAGCTTTGCTGGGAGGCTATGAGCCAATCCCGGGGAAGGCTTGGCGGTAGCCCTTGAGGATCTTCATCTCGAGACTCAACAACTCATCGTCAGCGGCTGACGAGACGCGGCACTGCAGGAAAAAGAATGGAGAGAATCCTTCGTTCCCTCCCGCCCTGCTAGGCAATTGAAAGTATCTCGAACGGACCTCACATACGTGGCTACCCGCCAGTCTGTCTTACCAAGACTCGGGCATGTGAGCGTTGCACCGTGTCTCGTCAGGAATTGCAAAGAGCATCAGGGCTTGCGAACCATGTTGGCTTACAGATGATGCAACACCGCGTCAGAGGCTTTCCACAATTGCTTTCTCGTGCCGCCTTGTCTTTATGAAGTAAGACATAAGCTGCGACATTGGCCCTTGGCACTTCCTCGCATCAAGAGTGAATGAGCACGAGCCCATCGTCCAAGCTCGAGGCTGGATACTGTCAATTGAACGTACGACTCTATGTGACCAACTTCTATGGTCAATGTGAGGCCCACTTAAAGAGCGGTGAAGACAACTCTACATCCACAAGGCAACACACAGTGAAGCGCTGACTACTGCCACGCTGTGGAGAAACGAGGCTGGGCGCGTGCATGTGTGGAGACTCGAGTCCACTCAGACACAGAGTGGATTACAACATTATGTTATCCAATGATACCACCTTTGGCAACCAGGCGCCAGAGAGACGATGGGCGAGCAGGCGAGCTCGTCTCATTGGCCTCCTTTCTACTCCTGCACGTCCAAGATCGTCGAATGCCTGTTGTGCCACGTCACTTCTCCATCGGGGCTGTAAAGCAAGTGGCACCGTGTCCGAATGTGAGCCAACCGGATTGCACGGATGCTTGTCCAACACCGACTGTCTACGGATTCGGACTTCAGGCAGACCGAGGCCGGATACGAGGATGGATTTCTTTTGCGTGTTGATGAAGTTGTGGCAAGGTCTATCTTAGCGCGTTCCAATTGTTAAACGAGTGTATGTATTTTGAAGTTAAAAGAATGTGTATATCCCAAGAAAGCAACGTAGTGTCCTCGAGGCATAGTATCTCGAGCTCTCCCCAGCATACCTCAAAAAATTAACGAGCGTGCTTCGTAACGATGCGTGTGTTTAATAGTGACATTCTCCATTGGGAATCTGAGACTGCAGATCATCTTCTGATTCATCTTGATCAACAGCCTGATCGAGACTGCCAATCAACATCTTCCAGACACTGTCGCTGAAGGAGCAGTGATCCACAATATCCCTATTTTAAGTCAGTCATAGTAATTGCGCAGATACCATCGGGGTCATCCACATACCAGACACATGTTTTGCCATTTGCCAAGCGCCAGCCGTCTCTTCCCATCCTGTCGAGTCTGCGAAGCCGTTCGATCCCGGCATTGTCATTCCCAAATCTGATAAGCTGCACGCCGAGGAAGCCATGCTGCTTTTGGTGCTTCTGCAGTCGGTGAACCAAATCTCCAATAAGTCGATCCATCCCACACAGGTCCTCGGGATTTGGTCCCCAATTCCCGTTTGTCAAGATGTATAGGTTGACAGGTTTGTTCGGCGAAATGTTGTCCTTGACGATTCGAGACAAGATCTGCGCCAGGGGGAATTGCATCGTGCCGGCTCTTGTCATTGGTTTCCGTCGCACTAGCCTCACCAGTTTGCTCGACTTCGTGAAGCGCAGTGGAGAGGCTGTTGGGTTCGAGATGAAGGATAATTTGACGCCATTCCAATTGAGGCCTTTTGTCAGGTAGGAGAGTGCTTGAAGAGTTGCGCAGACCTGGTCCCGGTGCGAAGCCATCGACTGAGAGTCGTCGACTATGAAGTACTGTATCTCGGTTAGCAAAAGCCTTACGCCTGCCATACCACCAGGAAAAGGTCGCTTACGTGATCTCGCCCTGTTAGCAATTTGATGGTGTCACTCCCTGGGAGTGCCTGCGGCCGGGATTTGCGCTTCAACCTCTCCCATGGCGTTTGCCTCTTGCCGCCGAGGCGATCCCTCCAGTCATTCACGTCGGCGATAGTCACAATGGGAAGAGTGAATGCTGAACACCCTATCACATGGCCAACAACTTCCGCCTGTTGTTGACCAAGTTGAGGTTGACCAGTATCACGAGGTATTGCCGAATATGACGAGAGTTCCGAGCCTGTACTTGCTGGCCTCTCCATCTCACTGACATCAGGTTCACAGGATAGCTCTCGTAGATCGGACCTAAATCGTCGATAAATACGGAGGGGCAATGACCGATCCTCCTTCTTAAAGGCGAGCATGTCCTGGAGGATGATGTCGCTCACAGCTTTGGTCATGTTATCGCCCGCCGGCGCATGCTGGTCCACCATTCGGTGGAAGGCATCCACCACATTCAATCTAGCGGTACCGGAATGAAAGCTGCCAGCATACCCAGATTGGTACATGTCTGGGTTTATCTTGATTGCTGCTTCGCGTTGGGTGTCGTAGTCCAACAGGCCATCCTTCCCGAGAATGGACCATACGAGAAGCTGACTGAAAGTACACCCGTAGGACCAAACGTCCGCCTCGGGTCCGACCAGAATCTTCTGAGCTGCGAACTCTGGCAGATCTTGGCAGCATTCTGGTGCGCCTGCATTGGATTAGACTTGTTAGTTCACTTTATCACTAGACACTGTGTTCAACTTACTGTACATCTGAGTGCCTCCGGTATCTAACGTCTGAGGATGTTGTCCAGAGGAAGCTTGGCGTCTAGGGCTAAAGCCAAAGTCGGCAAGCTTTAACGTATAATTCTGTATTCCGGGCGTTCTGCCTCTGAATACGAGAATATTGGAAGGTTTAATGTCAAGATGGAGACTATATACTCAACCGTTAGCGTTAATAGCGTAACAAAAAGTGCGAAAGAGGATCAACGTACCATGCAATCCAATTATTGCTATTACTCCCTGTCATACCATGAAGGTTACAGAGGCCAAGCAGAAGTTTGAACATAGAGGAGTATAAAGACAGTCTGTCCTTTTGATGAAGAGTGGGCTCGTTCTCGAACATGTTCAGCAACGTTCCCCCATCAGCGTATTCAAGAATGATGGTGTACTGGTCGAGGTTGCCGTTCTTGGTTTTGAATGAACCTAGGCAGCGAATGAGATGCTGGCTCCCATTTTGGTTCTCGATGGTGTTGAACGTTATCACCTCATTCTCCCACAAGTCTTTGTTGTTTACTCCGTGGTAGGTTTTGAATGCTACTGTGCACTCGTTATTCGATCCCGGTTCCGAACCTCGTTGTGAATACAATACCGCTTTGGAAACAACAGCTCGGTCAACATCTTGTGTTTCGGGAGTCAGACGATCAAGGCTTTTGATAGGCATGATGTGATCGGGGTGAACTTTTCTCATATACATCCTGTCTTCGAATCTCAATGGACAGAATTGCCATTGCGTTTCCATAAAAATCTCCATGAAGCTCTGGTCCACGGGCAGGTCCTGAGGCTTGCTGAGGTGCGGCAGTCGGTGATCGTCAAGGTCCTGACTAATGAAGTCCTTAATGTAACCAGGTTTGTCCATGCAGACAAGAATGGAGAGTGTTTTGGGATAACTCTTTCTGATTTTGTCGTTAGGGACATGGACGGGGTTCAAAAACGTGCCTAGGAGTAGTTGGTTGATCCTCTGATCCGTCCAATAGTCCGTGAGCGTATCAGAAAAGACAAAGCGTTGCGGCTGTCCGCTAGCACGGAGGCCATTCAAAAAGTGTCCCTCGATGTGTTCCTTGAATTCAACGATGGGTCCGGGGTGAGATATTGACATGCTTAGAGGGGAGAGGGTTCGGGCCATAGTCGGATAGACTTGGCCAAACTTTTTTGAGAAATTTTGAAGCTAGGAATTATTGAAAGGTAAAAGAGGGGAAGGAGGGAATAAGAAGTAAACAAGTGGTTGAAGACTGAAAATTTCCAAAACAAGATACTAGACCGAGATGTTGGAATAGGAAAAGGTAAACAGTTCAGACAAGAATCAATTTAATCAAACGAAGTAGGGAACAAGCAAATAAAAGACGACAAAGCCCCAGACGACAATTCAAAATAGCTTTAAAAAGCCAAGGTAGGTGGGCGCCGTGAACTAGGGAAACACAAACAACCCTTATTCCCGAGATTCATGCTGAATTCGCCGGCGGTTTTGCGACCTGGAAGGTATCCCAGATGTTGGTAAGGCTAAGGCGGGTAGGGATATGTTCGTGCAGTACCTCAAGACTCAACGGCACTTTCGGGATCTGCAAGTCGGAAGGTGGGAGTATTTCTGATCATTGTTTAGTGATATTTCCCGCGGCGATCGAATCACACCTATCCGATCAGGATAAACGCTAACCTTGTCATACCTATGGCACTTACAACCCGAAATAGTGACGCAGAAGATAATGTGATCAAAAAGAAAGGGTTGCTTATTGAATTGTCAAGACAAACACGGGCTTTCACAGCAGGCACAGACTGGGAAGAGTGACAACTTATGTATCTTCACTCTGGTCTTTCGGTGGGCATCCTGACCGTCGGTCAGACCGAATGCGCGCCCTCAGTCCGAGTCGGTGTTTAGCCCAGTTGAGGGCGGCTGTGCAGAACTTCAATGATTGACGTGCATAACCCCGCATTAGTACCCCCAAAGGAACTCCTATTCTAACCAGTGAAACAGTAGCTCTATTGCATTACAATATCTGCCTAACCTTTGGAATAGAAAAGTGCAATAGTCGTAAGGTAGATTCAAGCCTGCTGCCTGGGGAAGCCCTGACAAACTATCCCCATTCCAATCACGAGAACACCTGTTTGCAGACAGGCATTGCTTGAGGCACACTGTCTTTTCTTCACAGTTGCGCCATTTGCGACACTCAGCCTGGCAGAGAACCATTGCCTGCAAACCACGCCCCGCCTCCGCCTCCGCCTCCGCCTCGGTACGCTAAACCATATCCGAGGCCACCTGTAGGCGCCTTTTGGCTGAACGCCTCAATTGACGAAAAACCAGGAACCAGATCGCGAAGACAGCGAACATGAGACTAAGGGATATCGCAGCAAACAACGCAAAGGGTCCAGAGAGGAGTATCCACTCGTCCTGAACCGTTTCCGGTTCTCGAAGATGTATTACTCCACTCTGGAAAAACGCCTGGGAACTTGTCAGAGTTGTCTCATACTCGAGCTGGGCTATCAGCAGGCTTACGGCGACGAAGGTCCCCGGGAGGAACAGGAGAGTGACGCAAGTAATCACGTGCATCGACGTGGTCTCCTCCTCCGTCTTGTGAGCAATCATTTCCATCTTTCTGCTAGAATCAAACCCGCTCTGAGCGAAGAGCTGACTGATCTGCACATTGCGATATTGGAGAATGCCGTCAAACTTGATTTGTTAGCCGTAATCCGAAAATATCAGAGGAGATTCAGCCTACCAAGACTTTTGCTTCTTGAGCCATACGCCCCATGCAATGAAGCTGTCTTTGTCTCATTCCAAGATTCCTCGCGATATTACCCATTCTTTGCTGATACTGCGCCATCTCAGATTTGCAGTTGTTCCTAATTGCATCTGGAAGCAACTCAGAGTTGAATGTATCGGTATAGTAGGCCGTGATTGATGTGATAATCTCTCTCGTGAGCTCAATAACAAGAAGCGCTTCGTTGATTCTCTCTCCAATAAGATGTAGGTTTTGCAGTTCAGCGAAGGTGAATGTTTCCAGTACAGATAGGTTAGTCAATATGCCGCGCTCGTCCCTAATATCAGCCTTGCTGCCATTGCAAGGATTCCGTGATTGCTGGAACGAATCCATCTCGTGCATGTTGTCTTCAATGTCCTTTCGAAAGATGGACATTATTTTGTGGAAGAAACTCGTCGACATGCTGTGTTTTGAAATAGTAGGAGTTGCCACAGAGCTCAGCTGACTCAATACGGTTCGTGGTATGGGAGCAACGAAGTTGTGTTCTCTCTCGTGATTCCTGTTGTTCTCCCTGTCAATCTGGGCTGTTTTAGCCTTGATAACAATCTTCCGAAGATCTTCATCCAAGTTGTTGATGTAACCCCGCCAGTGCTCCTGTGTCCAATCAAGAATAACCCATAGGACTTCAAGCGTTGCCGCGAAGGAACCTTCAAGCGTAGAGAGCGGCACAGTTGAAAACTTAGGTCTCTGAATCGCCTGGTATATACGCTCTCTTATCAATTTGTTGGCCTTGATCCCCACCCAGAAGAACCGTCCGGTCTCTACATCGAAAGAGTGGTATATGGCTAGATTTCTTATAGACCAACTCCACCCAGGCTCTGAATTTGCCCGTTCAACTGAGCGGATGTTGAAGCAGTAACGCAGCTCTCGGCCTGAACGCCCAAGGCTAGGAAGAGGATGTAGCTCGCCAGGTCGAGCATAAAGATTATCCTCGTGATGTATTGTCATCAAATTGAAGTCTTTGGGAAGAGTCTGTTCTCCAAAGGAGGTGACGTTCGACGTGAAGGTCGGCGAGATTCGTCGCCTTGTTGCTAACTCTTGGAACATTTCAATCGTGCAGTTGAGAGGCGCTCGGCTGTGAGGCGCTTCAACGAAACTAGAGAGTTTGAGCTTGGGACAAGAGTGTGTAAGATATGGTTCTTACGCAAAGCAGTAGCGAGGATCCTTTGAATTCTTATCAAAATGTGCTTGTAGCTCTGATATACTTTGGGGGCAAGATTCTTCGTGGACTAGTATTAAAGGCTTAGAGGACAATTCTTCCGCAATGTGCAATACCGTATTGATACATACCCGGTTGGCCATCGTAGAGTTCTAACAGATGCAACTGGCCTTGTTTGGCACTCCATAGATTTTCTCGCTGCTTCATCTCGTAGATATCAGCACCAACACTCGGCCCAGATTGACCAGCGTCAAGAAGGCATGCAGGGTAATCGCCAGCATGATCACAGGAAAACCTATAAAGATCTTCCGGGTTGTTGACTAATGTCTCGCTGGTTGACATATTGATAAAGTTGATACGAGCATGATGGCGATTTCGTCGTGGATGATATGCCGTTCTTCCACGTCTTTCTATACTTGGGGGAACGCCCAACTTTGCTATGAGCAGCTTGACACCAATGGCAAAAGCGATTGGTCACGATATCTTGAGCTTGTAACGCCCAATGCTGCTACGAACATAGAATATGGGCACATGCAAGGTACAGGGGCGTAAACACTGATGATCGTTCATATTGCAGTATCGAATCAGCTAATAGAAGAAGGCATCGCATCAATCGAATGACGTCCGTTCAATCTGACCCGGCTCAATGTCGGGCTACTTTGCCCCACGTTGGGCATCAACCGTGCAACCACATCTGGATATGCAGCACAAGTGCTCACTATTTCCCTCAGCACAGAAAGCTCATTCTCAGCCTGACAGCGAAGTCCTCAGCTCGTTGATGCGACTGTGGTCAGCCTGTGTCAGTCGGCGCGTTAGCCTTGAACAGAGTGGTGCTGTGGGCCCTTGAACAACTAACCGTCGTTAGAGCACGAGGCAGATTCACCACGTAGAACCCCTGGGTGGCCTAAGCCATTGTTAGCCACATGTATGCCTTGTTCCCAACCTTGCTCCGGAAGAGGCATAGTACAGTGATATGAAGTAAGGAACTAGGGAATTGATTCTTCAGCCAGTTCTCTAGAACATCTAGGCGCAGACGATATGTAGTGATCGACTCTTGTGGCATTTTTGTGATTTTTGTTCGCGCAGTGTCATCAATACGATGGTTTTGGAACTCAAGTTCACCAAGCACGAAGATCAATACATAGCGGATGGAGGGGAATATTTATGCACCACAGGCGCCTTCAAGAATCGTCTCAGAAGGGACGAATTCCTCAATAATTCTCCGTCAGTCAAGACCGGGTTGGGGAATCGCTTGTTGAGCCTCATCTTGGATGTGGCCACACCCGAACGTTTTGGCTGACAACTCGTGATCAAGACCTCATTTCGATTGCCGCATTAGCCGATTGAATACATGCGCCTTGAGCTCGATACTGGAGCTGTATCTATGAATAAGCACCAATAGACAGGGCTCGATAGCTCAGCCTGATTCCCTTCTGCTTTCACCAGTATGCATTGCAGCCGACGGTGCAACATTACTTTTCATTTTTGGCCATTCACAGCGACAGCGATATGCACGACGGAATGCATGATGTAGCGTCACCTTCCGACCGATTTCATTGTGCAGGTGTGACTGGAACGCATGCAAGGATGGTCATTGAGCAACCTGATTGTGTCAATGGTACCACCTCCACATGGATCGTGGTCCATCGGTGGCCAAATCCTTCGGAGATCTCACGGATGTCAAATGCATTTCGACTGCGAGCTGCACGACGGAGCAACTTGCAATGACTTGAAAGTGTGATTACACATTCGCCAGAAGGCCATCACGCAGGTCAGGCTTGATTGTGATACGGTTAGCGTGTATAGGAATTACCACAATTTGATTAAGCTATATGTCGGGTAGGGCATCATATTCTCGGCTTGCATCCCGACTCTCCTGACGTATCAGATCGTCGAGACGATCAGGCTGAACACCCTCATTCTTCGACCCTTGCACGATTTCATGCCGACCCTGGGGCGGCAGGCTTGCTCAGACTCGCCTTCTTGGGGTTCTTGCTGTCGAACACGTCATCCAGCTCCTCTAGCGTCCAGCCCTTTGTCTCGACGTAGAAGAAGTAGATGAAGATAAACTCGAAGACATCCCAAAACACAAAGAACACGTAGAACCAGTAGCGGATGTCGTGGAGAGCTTTCGGTGCAGCGAAGGTGTTGACAAAGCTAGCGCAGCCGGACGCGATGGCGAAGACCATCATGCCCTTGGCTCTCATATCGTCTAATGGTGGCAAGGAGGTTAGCACTGTCACTGGACGGATTGGAATATGATGTAGGGTGGGAACGAAGAGGTGCATGGGCTGGATGTAACTTACTGGACAGGACCTCGGCGGGGTAAATGGGCTGCATGGGTGTGAAGGAGAAGGCGAAGAATGCACCAAAGATGAAGATGAAGGCAATGCTGGCCGCGCTAGCCTGCGTGCTACCAGTCTGCTCGTACTTGGCTGCAGTGCCGGCAACGATGGCGAGACACACCGACAATCCAGCGCACGATCCCATGAGCATCTTTCGCCGGCCGAACACATCGTGGAAACGAGCGCCGCTTGTAGCGAAGATCCAGCCGACAACGGCGTAGATGGCGTTCATCAACAGAACCAGGTTGGTAGATGTGATGCCCACATTGTTCATCATCATGGGTAGGTAGTAGCTGGCAATGTTGTTCCCGCTGAACTGGCCAAACCAGGCGAATGTGATAACAAGCATCAATCGGTATCGTCGGCCGGAGGAACAGAATAGACCGCGGAGATCAATCGAGTTTCGGAAGGAGATTACGCCGGCAGTTGCGAGAGAGTGCTCAATTTCTTTCATTTCCAAGTCGACAATGGGGTGCTGAGCAAGTGTTAGTGACTTAGTGCGAGGGCTTTGGAGATGCTTCACAAACCTCGGCATCACCATTGGCATGGTACTCCACGATGATGTTTCGAGCCTCCTCATGGCGGCCTTTGCTGACAAGCCTACAACGCTGGTTTAGTATCGTGTTTGGCTGAGAGAATGCTTTAGACTCACCATCGAGGGCTCTCGGGAATGAACAAAACACCGAGACAGACAATACCAGGGCAGAGCATCTGAAGCCAAAGCGGCAGCCGCCATTTGAGGTTGCCTTGAATGTGCAAGTTGGCTCCATAGACGGCAAAGGTGGCAATAATCGACCCCATGTACCAAAGAGTGTTGAAAATGCCGGCGATTGTTCCTCGGTAGAGGGGAGGGGCGATCTCGACGAGGTAGAGTGGTGCGGAGTTGTACGCAATTGTGGCGAAGAAGCTCAGCAGGAACCGACCGCCAATGAAGGTTCCTAGGTTTGGAGCGACGGTAGTGACTACTGTGGCGATGATAACTCCGACGCAGCCGACAAACATCGCAGTTCGACGTCCTCTCCAGTCGGGAATCCAGAGGAACAACGCCGCAACCATTTGGCCGATCTGGAAGATACTAAAGACCAATCCAGTGGAGGTGGCGCCGTCAGGGCCAAGGTTGTAGTACTGCTGGTATTCTGGCAGCGCGTTGATCGATCCCATAAGGGAGCCATCATAACCTACTAGATGTCAGTTTCGAGGCAAAATAATCAACCTCCCCCATTCGAAGACGCGGTATTCCGTACCGTTCATAGTTGAGCAGAAATACACCAAACCGCACATGAGGTACAGCTTCTTATGGCCCGGGCCCCATGGGTCGGGCTTGTGTTCATGGGGGAGCGCGTCAGCGACGATAGGGACCGACGCGTTGACCGCGGCCCCCTGCTCAGTCTTTTCGTTGTGGTGACTTGCTTCGGACATTGTGTTGTCCTTGCTGTTGGGTGTTGACATTTTTGAGTTGGAAGCTTTTAGGATGAGGACTCGGTAGACTGTAATTGACGCGAACAGCCAGCGAGTTGACGTTGTATTATAGACCGCCGCACGCGCAGGTTAAGAAGGCGATCCCGGAGTCTGGGAACAAGTCCAATCATGAGATCACTAGCGTCTTTACCCCTTCCCCAGACTGTCCAGGGTTTCTGGAGCATGCCATGTCTGTCAGTCAAGCTGAAGTGGTCCGAGAGAATGGTTCGGCGTGACAGGTAAGGACTTGTTCTTCAGTGGAGAGGGGCTAGCCAGAGCCTCTTGGCATCAGCCGGGGATTGCCTAATCAGGATCTCCGAGCTCCCGGTCGGGACTCGCTTAGTCCACCAGCCAACTCTGGTCTCGCTCCACCCGCGGTGAACATACGAATCGAGAGACTTCAGGCGGAGTAAACGCCGGGATTCGAATGCATTACGAATTCGTTGAGGCTCTACATGTAGATATCTGATACTTCTCATGTGACCTTGCCTGTTCCAATTTCAAATACAACAGAGAGCTGGTCATGGTCACCTGGGCGTGATTAGACTTTCGTTTCCTTCAACTTCACTCTGACCGTTTGTCAAACTCAACATATCAAGATGGGATCATGCGCAGATGAGAAGCCTGGCAGGTTGGTCGAGGCTCTTAGCTCAGGATGGGAATTCAAGCAGAGCGACAGCGGGGATGACCAATGGCTGCCGGTGGCTCGCGTGCCTAGCGTTGTACATCTTGACCTTCTGGACAATGGCAAGTAAGTGTGAGAGAAGACCGGCCCCTTCTCATCGCGAATCACTGGCTAATGAAGCAAGAATCCCGGATCCCTTTTTGGAGCTCAATGAGCTGGAAACCGACTGGGTTGCTGAAAAGTCATGGACGTATCGCGTCGATTTCTCGACCCCAAAGGCGCCTCGCGGGTGCAAAAGTGTTCTAGTGTTCGAAGGACTGGACACATATGCTGTGAGCATTCCTTCGATTCTTCTTTGAGGAGCAGTCTCAGCGGCTAACGTTACTCCTTGAAGTCCGTGTATCTCAACAATCAGTTGATCTTGACAAGTGAGAACATGTTTTTGAGCCACACTGTAGACGTGACAACCGTCTTGAAACATGATGGCACCAATCACCTCAGCATTGACTTTGATTCGGCTCTTCTCCGTGGCCGGAAGATTCAAAGCCAGCACCCTGAGCACGACTTCATCGCCCATAATGGGGAGTCCAGTCGGCTAGCTGTTAGGAAAGCCCAGTACCATTATGTGAGCAGTCACAAGATACAGGAGCCCAAGCTGTATGAAACTGACAAATTTCTTCCAGGGTTGGGACTGGGGTCCAATACTAATGTGCTGTGGGCCGTGGAAGCCAGTTCGCTTGGAGACATATATGGCCAAGATTGACGATCTTTGGTCGGACATCAAAGTCGATAGTGGACTCGCCTCTGCTTCTGGAAAGGTATTTGCGAGAGTTGACGGGCCCGCAGATCATGTCCAGTTCAAAGTGGCATTTGATGGCCAGATATTGGTTGAAGCGACAGCGGCCGTCGGGGAAGGGGGTGTGGCAAGCGTGGATTTCCATCTTGACAACCCGAAGCTGTGGTATCCTCACAGTTATGGCGCTCAACCTCTTTATGATGTTTCAGCAAGGCCCCTCGATGGCACGACAAATACCGCATTTGATGAGGCTGTGACCAAAAGGGTCGGCTTTCGCAAGGTTGAATTAGTCAGGGATCAAGACAAACACGGGCGGTCCTTCTACTTCAGAGTCAACGGTGTCGACGTTTTCTGCGGCGGATCTTGCTGGATTCCCGCCGATAGCTTCCTGACACGAATTTCTGCAGCCCGGTATCGAGGCTGGCTTCAAATGACGGTTGATGCAGGCCACATCATGACCAGGTGGGTAGCAGTCCCAGGAAAACTAGCCAAGTTGAACGCTAACTCTGGAAATAAAGGGTTTGGGGAGGAGGCATCTACGAAGATGATGCGTTCTATGATATCTGCGATGAGCTGGGCATTCTGGTCTGGCAAGACTTCATGTTCGCCTGTGCTTCATATCCGACATTTCCGTCAATACTGGAGAGTATCCGGGCAGAAGCCAGGTGCAATGTTCAACGACTACGACATCACGCCTCGATAATCATTTACGCGGGCAACAACGAGGACTACCAAGTTCAGGAGCTGCATAAGCTCAAGGTTGACTACGATGATAAGGACCCGGAGTCCTGGCTCAAGTCTGAATTCCCAGCTCGATACATATTCGAGCATCTCCTACCCGGTGTCATGGCAGAGGAGGCGCCTAATGTGCTTTATTGGCCGAGCTCGCCATTCTCTGGAGAAGGAAAACTCTCCTCCGACCCAACCACAGGTGATGTACACGAATGGGATGGTATGTCAAGTTTGTATTCTATACGTATAGTCTCTATAGAACTAACATCAATCTAGTATGGCACGGCAAGCAAGAAAAGTATCAGCTGTACGAGACGATAGGAGGTCGTTTCGTGAGCGAATTTGGCGTTGAGTCTTTGCCCAACATAGAGACCGTCAAATATTTTGCGCCAAATCCGGCCGACCAGCATTCTCACTCTCGCGTGCTCGACTTCCACAACAAGTTTGATGGCCAGGAGCGACGGCTTGCCGGCTATTTCTCGGAGAACTTCAGACCAGTGGGCGACCTAGAGGTAAGAGCTCGTTCCTATCACCGGTCTATTTTACATGCTAACAATGATTGCCCTTTCATAGTCTTACATCCACACCACACAGATTGCTCAGGCCGACGCCATGTCCTACGCTTACTCGGGCTGGCGCAAGCAGTGGGGCCAGGACCGCAGGTGCGGCGGCGCCCTGGTATGGCAGCTCAACGACTGCTGGCCTTGCGCCTCCTGGGCCGTGGTCGACTACTTTCTGCGCAAGAAGCCGGCCTACTACGCCATCGGTCGGGCCCTCGCGCCCGTGGCCGTCGGCGTCCGGCGCGAGATCCACGACTGGTGCGTGCCCCACGATCGCGGCGCGAACAAGGCGCTTAGCTACGACCTCTGGGTCGTCAGCGGCAGAACAGAGGAGGTGCTGGCCGACGTCGAGCTGCGCTTTGTGTCAATCGCTACCGGCAAGGATATCAAGGAGCGGCGGTTCAAGGAGGGCGTCCGCGTAGCGCCGTGTAGCACGACGCCGGTGTTTGAGGGTGTGGTCGAGGCTGGGCTGGAGCCGCATGTCCTCGCGTCGAAGCTTTGGGTCGACGGGGTATGTGTGTCTCGAGATGTCGACTGGCCGCAGCCGCTCAAATATCTATCCTTCGAGGACAGAGGTATCCAAGTCACTTCTCGTGCAGAGAATAGCGAGATTGTGATTAGCGCGGAGAAGCCGGTAAAGGCATTCGTCTTCGAGGAACGCGACGGAGTGAAGCTCAGTGACTCCGCTCTGAGCATCATCCCTGGGGATGAGCAGGTTATCAAGATCACTGGTATGAATGCAGGTGACAAGCCACTCGGTTGGCGGTACCTGGGACAGACCAATTGAGGCCCGAATCGCAAGGCTAGTTGAGGAGAATGGGACGTTTGATATTGTAGAAAACTCAACCCTTAGAGTAAACCAGAGAAACCCAGAATGTAACGCATGAGCAAGAAATTAGAGAACAGTTTCCTATCCTTCGTGAAATATCTTCGGATCATCATCGTCCCTGGGAGCAACAGGCATGAACATGCTCCCGTCCGAAAATTGCGCACCAGCCGTATCATAGAAACCTTGGTCGAACGTGCCGGCAAAATCTAGGCCTCCCATTACATCAGACCAATCATTCGCAAAGAAGGATTGGTCAAAGTTGTTGGGCAACAGGTCTAGAGTAGCAGCAGCAGCCTCCGCTTCCACTGCGGCCTCGCGGCAGCCCCGTTCTGTCCCCCGCAACAGCCGCTCCAGAACACCCTTGGTCTTCTTCCCCACGAGACTCCACATCGCCATGTTCTCGCACAAAGATATCCCCGTCTGAACCTCCGCTCGCCACGTTGCAAATGACGGGTCTTCTGGCGATTCGGTCGCCAATGCCATCAGTGGGATGAGGCATGCTTGGAAGAGGAACCAGACGGCGTTCCATCCGGACATCTTGGTTGGCCGCCATTCGTTCTTGATGCTCTCGATTGATTCCGCCGCCAGTTTCCGGCACTGCGAGACGGCTTTCTGTTCCTCTGCTTCGAGACTGGCGAATGGGATTTGTCTAATCGTCGCATCAAGGACCACCGCTCGATGTAGGAGGATGCGTATGTTCTGATACCGCCAGTTAAATACTGCTCGCACCACCTGCAATGACGAGGGACATGTGTTCGGCGATCGCATGAATGGGGGAAGCTGCTGGTACCAATCTACCAGCATTTTGTCGTAGGCACCGATCTCCTTCCAATCCAGAATTGGAGAGGTCTGGAGCCTCGCCTGGATGTGGCCTACGATGTTGCAAAGCGCGATGTTGTGTATCAACGGAGAGTTGACAGTCGCCTCCAAGGCAGGCGCTTCTCTTCCTGTCTGTTAGATCTGGTTAGCGCTAGTCTTCGCCCTGCTTGCGATCAAGAGCTTACCTGATCATCGACGAGGTTACGAGGAGGCTTGACCTCAAATTTGGCAGCATGGTACGGCCTTCCGAGTGTGGTAGATCCCCACGAGTCTAGCACGTAGTTGCACCACCATGTTCTCCTCCTAATCTCTGTCTCAATCGTTGTTGCATTCATCACATCTCCTGGAAACTCTCTGTGGAGTCCAAGCCCCGACGCTATCCGGTTTGCGGCACCCATGATGGCCGACGCCATATTGGGTCGGTTCCTATAGTGGAGGTACAATCCTCCCATCAGGATGAGTGCCTGCAGCGTCTCCATCTGCCCACTTCCGAAGCTTTCGAGGCCGAGGTGGGCTTGAGCCGCTCGATAGTACATAATATCGTCTTCGGAGTCAGACGTCGACGAGGCAACGCTTCCAAGCGCGAGCACCATGTAGAACAGGGCCATCCACGGAGATCCTCGCCGACTCCGTGTCAGGTATTGAGTCCGGAATGTTGGTTCGTGGACCATTGGTGCGAACACGTGCACATGAGTGAAATAGGCGTCAATAAGTCGTTGGCCTTCGTGATACGAGACCTGGGGCGCCGAATCGATGGGTTGCTGGTGGAAGGTGGGCGACTCCACGGGGCCAGAGTCGGCAAGCTTGGCAGGTCGGGCTTCGTTGTCTTGCAGGATAGATCCAGGAAGAACCTTGACCAGGACTCGAACGACCGCAGCGACGGAGAAGATGCCCAGGAAGGAGGACCGCGAATGGGCCGATAGCGAGAGAGCATTCACGTCATCCGCAGCAGCTTCTTGGAGATTGACATCGCTCTCGTCCCATTCAAACCCTTCTACAGCACCGTTCTCCAGCGTCTGCAGTCGCTGGACAGCTTCGCTGACTGCAGGCGAGGTAGACGGGGTTTGCAGCATCGCCTCCGGGTTCGGGGCCACGTGGGGCGAGCTCTGCGTTGCTCCTTCGGCGTCCGCATTGGCAAGGAGATGGAAGAGGTGGTCGCGGGAGCAGTCCCGGACAGCTGAGATCGGGATCTGGCCGAACAGCTTCTTGAAAATGGCGGCATAGTCTTCCGCATCGCTCGGTGCGGGCGCTCTGGAACTTGCATGTCAGTCCCATGGGACAGTGCATGGCTTGCAATCGCAGGTGGGAAAATTCTTACAGTCTGTCGGTCCGTCGCCGGCGCTCGACATACTGGCATGTCACATGCGCGCTGCGACAGTTGTGGCAGGGCAATTGGCCGTCGCATTTGACTTTGCGACGCTGGCAGTCGGCGCAGGCTCGGGCGACGGCGGGCCGCCTGCGGCCAAGTCGCGTGGCGACCGTCTCTGGGCCCTCGGGCCCTACGAATGTGGTGATCATGGCCGACAGGCCGGCTCGATCATATACTTCTCAGGTCCGGAAGGAAAGAAATGTCATCGTGGGCCAGATCAAGTATGGACACAGGCGTGCCGGAAGCCGATTGTTGGAAGCAAAAGGCTGTCACGGAAACATGCAGCCATTAAATGGCGGATCCCCATAATCACGCATAGCACGCGACGGTTTTCCGTCCAAACAGAGCTCCCTCCAATGCTAACAGATTCAGGGGAGAGACCACGCATATACTGATTAGTGGGTGGCAGGCTCTGTTAGTGCCTCCGCACTCGAGTAACCCCACAGCATCTTTGTGATTGCCTGATGCTCTGAAGTCAATGAAGATCTCGAGAGGGTGACTGACTCCTGGTAGAATGGCGCGGTGCGGTACCTGCAGACACAACTAGGCCCAGCCTGAGGGGAAATGAAGACATAGATGTGACCGAGGAGAGGGGTTAAGGTACGGGATGGCTGATCGCTGCATGCGACTACTGGTCCTCTGAGTAGTTCTAATTCCCCAACTGCAACATTAATGTTCATTCTTTTTGCCCTGATCCTAGTCAATATCTTGGAAGATGGATCAATCAAGACCGTTACTTGCCGCCAAAGTTTCTAGCTAGAGGAAGGAATCTTTTCAAGGAGAACTTCAGCGAGACTTGAGTGAAATCAGGCACCCGCCAGGCCCTGCACAGGATCCCAGACCTCGGCTTGGTAAACCATGCTGGCGGGAAATTGTTCTGGCCAGAAATGTGCTGCGCCGCAAACTAAGTTTGAATCTCGAAAAGCC
Source organism: Thyridium curvatum (assembly GCF_004353045.1). Taxonomy (NCBI): domain Eukaryota; kingdom Fungi; phylum Ascomycota; class Sordariomycetes; order Thyridiales; family Thyridiaceae; genus Thyridium; species Thyridium curvatum. The sequence continues at coordinate 143,294 of NW_022156838.1, read as the reverse complement.
GATCATGCGCTGCCTTTGCTCGCACGATCCTAAAGATGGACACTTCTATTCAATGCCTCGCTCGTTGGTCTTTATCGCCTGTTGCGGTCATATGCTTCGTATTATCGGAGCTCGGGTCAGCGCTGTAGAAATTTGGCCTCCGTGGGCAAGTTCAACTTGGCCCGTGGAGATTCCCGGGGCTCGGTCGTCAGTGTGGTGCCGGACGGAAACATGCCACTCATGGAGAAGACTGACCGATTTGGTGTAGCTCAGTTCTCCAACTCGGAGATTCGGGGGTTTCCTAAACTGGAAGCTCGACTCTACAAGACGACCCACCCCCTCATTGAGGACAGCCACATGTTTACCTCACTCATATCCGTGGCTCGTGACCCTCGTGATCCTTCGGTTCTCAATCGGGCTTTCTCCCTTTGGACTGCGGGGAAGGGAGTGCCGGACGGGCCGCCGGTGAAGGAGGCGTTGAAGTTTAGCACGAGCATCCCCGGACTCGCCCGTGACTATCACTGACATGTGAGCTCCGAACACTCCTTCTGGCCATGGTTAAAGGCTCATGTCGAGAAGTTGCGTGTATTTATGATCATGTTGGCAGCCACATCCTAGAGATAACTTCCAGGAGAACCTCTATCCCCCGTGCTCAAGTGCCAAATATATCGTATCACAACCCTGTCTGAAATGTCTGTCATCTCACCATCCCGTGCCATCTTGGCTCTTATGCTTGCCGCCGCCGGCTCTGCCGCGTACGTGGAGAAACGCGTTCCCACCTTTTCCGTCAAGTTCTTGGGCAATGTGACTAGCACCAATACCGAGACCATCCGGGATCTTGGCTTTGCCGGCTGCGTTGGAGACGTCTGCATCGGCTCGTACGGCGACACGCTGATCTGCGGCGACGGCTCCGCCAAGGACCGGTACTACCAGACTCCGCCTTGCGTCCTGCTCCACGCCAACTCGGCAGCGTACGCCACCAAGGATCCGACCAAGATCACTGATGTGAAGCTGGATTCCAGGGGCCTGCCGGAGATGTTCTGTGGGTACTTCCCCGGTGAAATCAAGCCGGGTCAGAGCGAGTCACAGTACGGGATGGGTATCACGAATGTGATTGCTATGCCCAACTCGAAAACAAAAGGAATCTTGTACTTTCTGAAGAACTTCAGACCTGATACCGTCCACGATGACATTGTGGGCGGCGGCATTGCCATTGTCGACGTCTCGGGGCCCTACCCGACCTGCCAACGTACCGCAGAGTAAGCTTGGGATCCTCCGTACCTTCACTTCCGCTCAAAGACTGAAATCATTAGCCACTGGTGGGACGCCCACAAGGAACCCAACTGGGGCGACAAGAGCTCCGCTCTGGGTCCGGATGGATACGTCTACGTCTTTGGCGGCGCCAACACAACCCTCTTCTACGACGGCATCTACGTCGCCCGGGTCCCGCACGGGTCCCAGCAGGATTTGAGCAAGTACGAGTACTGGAACGGCAAGGCCTACACCTCAGCACGAATCTACAATCCTAGTCAGAAAGAGGCTGTGCTGCTGTCAGGCTCGACTGGACAGGGCCAGCTCATGTGGAACCCGCACCTTCAGCAGTACCTGTACCTCTACACCTGTGAGTAATCAACACTGCAGCGTGCTTGGGGCCACTGATCTGATACAAAAATAGCGTACGCCTATGTTGTTGGCCGCACGGCTCCCAAGCCAGAAGGTCCCTGGAGTGATCAGTTCACTCTATACAACGCTCCAGGCTTCCCTTTCATCTACAGCCCGACCCAGCAAGCGCAATATGATCTGTCCGGGAAGTCTGTGGTTATTAGCTACACCGCTTACCCCAACATTCTTCAGGCTATCAAAGTGGTATGTGGACCAATAGCTCCCAGCTGCATTCTTCTTTGGGCGCTAACTTCGGTGGTAGACTTTTGCATAAATGACAATAGACATCACCAACTTGGTAATCCCAACTTGGTAATCATTGAATATGGCCATAAAGCCTGAAAGATTTGATTACCTTTTTCTGTCCAAAAGATGGTTGGTGGGAAAATTGCCAAATATGAGTCTAAGGAGAATGTTTGCGTCCTTACCACTGATAAGGATACTGTCGGGAGAACTGAATCAAAATGCTTCATGTTCACCGGGCCCAGACGGACTCTGGTTGTTCTCTTCTACTTCTTGCCTGAGTTTCGAAATCTACGTAACTATTAAACGGATCGAATCACAAGCCAGAGACGCATCGCCACTCTACATCCTTTACGGATAAGCCATTCCATAGATCTGATACTTCGCTGATCTTCGACTCGCTGAATAGTATCACATTGTGTCCATTTTGTAGAATCAAATATGCAAGCAGACTAGTAAAGACACCAACGCAGGCGAGCTGAAATGAATCAGGGCTGCCCTCAAGGCAACTCTGACAATAGCTTGAAGAGCATGCAATATACTCTAATCTACCCCCCGACGGATATTGACTTTCTAGTCTTTTTACTTCCATATCATATGATCAATGTTGACCCAACATGGTTGTTGCGTTCGACCATAGTATCCCTAAACTGATTCGTTGAGCCAGGCAGCAAACCGTCATCATTGGTCAGGTTGCAATCACGTGTCTGAAGCCCAACCAAAGTAGGTTGGGCATCAATTGATCACAAGGCTGTTGGATATGTCATGCCAATGCGTTCCTCTCACGTTCGTCTTTCCTCGTTGTTTAGGATAGCAAAGTCATCACTGCTATTATGTGGCTCATCAACGCCTCCACTCTTGAGCTCGAGGAGTTCATCGGAACCGAGATACCCAAGTATGCCATCCTATCACACACATGGGAGGAGCAAGAGGTGTCCTTCAAGGACATGCGTTCACGCAGGAAACGAGAAGCAAAGAAGGGCTTTGCGAAAATCAAGAAGACCTGCAGACTCGCTTTGAAAGACGGCCTGCAATACGCCTGGGTCGACACCTGCTGCATCGACAAGAGGAGCAGCGCAGAGCTTTCCGAAGCGATCAACTCCATGTTCATGTGGTACCAGGAGTCGGAGATATGCTATGCGTTTCTGTCAGATCTTCAGCCGACGTCGTCGCTAGAAGATGACTTTGCCAGTCGCCGCCGATGGTTCTCCAGAGGGTGGACTTTGCAGGAGCTTATCGCGCCTGCAAAGCTGTACTTTTATGACTCTGGCTGGAAGAACCGCGGTTCCAAGATGCGACTGGCGGAGAAGATAGCAACCATCACAAGGATAGACATATCGGTCCTCGAGCACACAACCGACCTTACTTGCTTGCCAGTGGCAGAGAAGATGAGCTGGGCAGCTCACAGGCGGACAACGCGGCCAGAGGACCTTGCATATTGTCTGCTTGGAATCTTCAACATCAACATGCCCTTGTTATACGGCGAAGGGCCAAGGGCTTTTATTCGGCTGCAAGAGGAGATCATCAAGACCAGCAATGACTTGTCTATTTTCGCATGGACAGCACCGCTACCCGCAGCTCAGGACAATGAGCCCCCGGATGAGATAGTGTGCAGCGGCGTACTTGCGACATCCCCATCTTATTTCGGCCATGGCCCGGAGAGGGCAATACGCGGTCGCTGTCAATACCACCACCAGCCAATCTCTGTTACAAGCATGGGCGTCGCGGTCGACAACAACCACATTTGGATTCGATACGATCCAGTGCAAGCAGAGCTTTACCTTGGAGTGTTTATCGGCTGTTTCGACGAACATGGCAAGCGTCTATTAACCAAGCTCCGGAGATTTCACATCAATCAGTATGTCCGAGCATCTCCGCACCTACTCATTCGCAATTGCGGAACCCCACAACCCATGAAGACGAACCTTCAATGGAAGTGGAGTCAGATGAAGCAAACCCAGTACCTTGCCACACAATTATCTGGATCCAAGGGTACGGAGATTGGTTTATTGACGCTGTCCGACGTGATGAATCGATGGGGGAGTGTTGTTCGATTCCGATACTCGCCTCGCGAGCTAACGATTCTCACAGCAGAACCTTATGGTAGGTGGGACGAGGGAAGTTGTACACTCGTGGATTATTATCCTAATACCTGGGGGCTCCTAAGCTTCGCTCTGAATGCCGATGAAATACTGGGAGAAGAGTACCCGCTGGAAGGTTCGGCACACTTCGCACTCTTTGTACACAGCTGGGAGGAACTGGGAATCCCCAAGGCCCAATTTAGGCTGATTAGTCACCCGGTGTTGACTGCTCTCGCCAGCAGCGGTTTCACAGATAAGAATTCGCCAGACGCGATGCTCCACGAGATGGACAGACAGGGTATACAACCGGACTCGAAGATAGTATTGGAGAGCTTCCGCCCCGGGCGAGTGTCCGTGACGGTACGCATGAAGGTTGTGTCCGATACGGAATTGCGGCGATTACCCTACTGGGAATTTGAGATCACCCGCCGTGTGTTATTGTGAGAATACCTTGGATAGACTGCAACGGAGGACTATTGAGTTTTCTTGTCAAATAGGGTATATGAAATGCATCACATGTTTACTGATAAAGATAGGATTGCTTTTTGATTACGAGAAAGCTCGTCTCAGACCATTCAGACTGTCTAGCGGTAAATCAGAGACCTTGTGGTGCGTCTGATTGACAACGAAAACCTCAAAGTTGTCCCAGGGTTCAAGATGCAGACTTGACAGCCGCAGCGGCAAGGTCAGCAAGAGCCTCACGACGTTTGTACTTTCCATCCTCGATTACACCTGTAATAGATGACAGCATTAGTACTTTGTAAATCCGGACGATGAGGGTAACAGGGGGGAAGGAGACGGTCGAGGCATACCGGCATCGGCATCGCTGGAGAAGAAGCCGGACCACTGGACAAAAGTGTGGTTCTCGTGCTGGCCCGAGGTGATGGGGAAGAGACGAATGGTGCTCAGGGAGGACGAGTAGCTGAGGTTCGGCTCGGCGGTGATGACGGAGTACGTGATGTAGTGGTTGATAGTCTGCAGCGCGGCGCGTTAGTCTCAGCTCATGTGATGCCTGCTGCTGGGCTTGTGATCCCCAATGAGAGAAGAGGAAGAGTGACGTGAGGGGCACTGACCGAGTGCTCTTCCTGCTTGACTTCGAGGACGGTGCCATCCTTGAAGGACCACTTGATAATGTCGGTGTCGGGAGAGGTGCCCTTGACGAACTCGCTCTTGTTGAGCTTGGACCAGAACTTGGAGAAGTCCTCGAGCTTGACGAGGTGCCAGACATGGGCGAGGGGCGCCTCGACGACGATGGACTCGACGACCGAGGTGGCGGTGGGGATACGAGTAGAGGGGTCCATTATGTAAGAGTCCTGTCTCTAGATATGTGGTCTGTCGGCTTTGCTATACTGGTGCTTGGCGAGAGATGGAGCCTGCTGTCAGATTGTTTGTGTTGGGGATGGGATTTGTCGAGGCAGAATGGGATGATTCTAGCTCTAGCTTTCTGCTCGTAGTGGCAAGTGGGGGTGGCCAGGCGGCGATGACGTCGACTTGATGCGCACCTTGTCGAGCTCATTACCCTTTTGGGCGACAAGACGCAGGGTTAGGGTTGACAATGACCTTGAAACCCCTGGCCTCCTCAATCACGAGAAACGATCAATCACTGTGCCATCGTGAGACAAATGCAGTTCTCTCACGTGTAGGTGTCTGTGTGAAATAGTGTTTTGTTTTTGGAGAGCTCTCATCTTACATCTTAGGGGTGGTGGGCTCCAGAGGCATGTGTGATTACTGCAAAAAACCCTTGTCTTTGCAGGAGCAGGAAGTCAAGAGGAAGATTCTACAGAGGACCAGGACTGCCCCAGGGGCTTAGAGAGAGCTTTTGAGTAATCTTGTCTCGCTCTGAGCTCGGCTATTCTGATGCCAGCTTTAGGTGCCGTGTCGATCTGAAGATGTTATTAGCTTTGCTCCTTCAAAGCCCTGGCACACCTCAGAGATGTATTGCTCTGTCAATATGGCTACGTAGACATGATTACCATTTCGGAGCCGTTGAATGGCTCCGCTTGGACAGCCGCTGTTCCTCTCTGATCCCGTTCCCGGGAGAGGCGAGCGCATATGCCCCTCTTTTCCAGCTTGAGCCGCTCCCAGGGGATCATCACTCTTAGCGCATCATGACCTCGACGATTTGTCTCAGGTACGGCCTGCCCGCTCTTCGCAACACACATTCATACCACGTATTTATACGGACTTGGTCGTTCGCAACCACTTACCCCGCCTGCCACAATTTAAGGTCTGTAATCCCACAATGCTGATTGAATGGATCTGAAACGCATTACTACTAGTGGAGCTAAATCCTCATGGGTTGCATTTCCTTACATCAATGACGCGCCCCATCTGTCATTTTTGTGTAAGTCCTGAGCAATACCTAACTTGTTGCTAGGTCCCGGGCGTTTTACTCCGGACCTGTGATCGTCGGACAGTTTATAAGCTCCCATGTTGTGCCGTGCTGCTGCTGTGCTCATGTTTACTTTTCCAGTGCTGTCACCCACGCATTTGTTTCTCAAGCAATTGCTCCTCAGCAGTCCCTCACATTGGTGACAACCTCATATTAGCGTACTCAATGGCATCGAAATTGACTGATACCTTCAAGTCTGCCCAAGCCGCCGTCATGAGCTCCTCCCAAGGCGCCAAGCTCGCTGATCTTCAGCGTGACATGAAGGAGCCCACCGACAAGACGACTCTCACCTCTGACTTTGGTGTCCCACAGACAAACAACGATGACTGGCTCAAGGTGTACAGCGAGGACAAGCAGGGGCCCTTTTTGATGGAAGACAATTTCGGCCGTGAAAAGGTATGCATAATCTATCTTCGCCATGCTAGTCGTCTGTCCTGACCAATATCTCCCCCAAGATTCACCGCTTCGACCATGAGCGCATCCCCGAGCGGGTAGTTCATGCCCGGGGTGCCGGCGCATTCGGTCGATTCACTCTGCACACCAGCATTGAGGACCTCACTTACGCTCCCATCCTCACGGACACATCACGCGAGACCCCTGTCTTTGTGCGTTTCTCCACTGTCCTCGGCTCACGAGGCAGTGCCGACACCGTTCGTGATGTCCGAGGCTTCGCAGTCAAGATGTACACCCAAGAAGGCAACTGGGACATCGTTGGGAACGACATCCCCGTATTTTTCATCCAAGACGCAATTAAATTCCCTGATATGGTGCACGCGGCGAAGCCTGAGCCGCACAATGAGGTGAGACTATGTGCACGCCCTTCTTCCTGATACTGCTATGTATGCTAACTTAAAAGAAAGGTGCCACAAGCACAATCTGCACACAACAACTTCTGGGACTTCCAGTTCCTCCATCCCGAAGCCACCCACATGTTCATGTGGGCCATGTCTGACCGCGGTATCCCGCGCTCTTTCCGCATGATGCAGGGGTTCGGAGTGAACACCTTCACACTGGTCAACTCCAAGAAGGAGCGCTCCTTTGTCAAGTTCCACTTCACCCCAGAGCTCGGCGTGCACTCGCTCGTCTGGGATGAGGCCTTAAAACTTGCAGGCCAGGACCCTGACTTTCACCGCAAGGACCTCGAGGAGGCCATCGAGAACGGAGCCTTCCCAAAGTGGAAGTTCGGAGTGCAAGTCATCCCCGAGGCCAAGGAGCACGACTTTGACTTTGACATACTCGACGCCACCAAGGTGTGGCCCGAGGACCTGGTCCCGGTCAAGTACATCGGCGAGCTCGAGCTCAACCGCATGCCCGACGAGTACTTCCCGCAGACGGAGCAGGTCGCCTTCTGCACCGCCCACGTGCCTCCCGGCATCGGCTTCTCCGACGACCCCCTGCTGCAGGGCCGCAACTTCTCCTACTTCGACACCCAGCTGAGCCGCCTGGGCGTCAACTGGCAGGAGCTGCCCATCAACCGGCCCGTCTGCCCCGTCATGAACTTCAACCGCGACGGCGCCATGCGCCACGCCATCCACAAGGGCACGACCAACTACTGGCCCAACCGCTTCTCCAAGGTCCCGCCCGCGCCCGAGGACAGCAAGACGTCGTACGTCGACTACGAGGAGAAGGTCGCGGGCATCAAGAAGCGCGCCCGCAGCGCCAAGTTCCGGGAGCACGTCGCGCAGGCGCAGCTCTTCTTCAACAGCCTCTCGCCCCAGGAGAGGTCGCACCTGACCAGCGCGCTGGCCTTTGAGCTCGACCACTGCGACGACGAGGTCGTCTACGAGCGCATGGCGCAGCGCCTCGCCGAGATCGACCTGGGCCTCGCGCAGAGCGTCGCCGAGATGGTCGGCGCCACCGTGCCCGACAAGGCCGGGCGGCCGAACCACGGCCGCAGGGCGCCGAACCTGTCGCAGATGGACCTGCTGCCGGCCAAGCCCACCATCGCCACGCGCCGCGTCGCCATCCTGATCGCCGACGGCTTCGACTCAGTCTCGTACACCGCCGTCCGCGGCGCGATCGGCGCGCTGCAGGGGACCCCGATGGTCATCGCGCCGAGGCGTTCGGCCATCAAGCCCGCCGGCGGCGGCGCCAGCGTCAAGCCCGACCACCACCTCGAGGGCTTCCGTAGCACTATGGTGGACGCTATTTTCATCCCCGGTGGCGAGCAGTCCATCAAGGCGCTAAGCAGCAACGGCCGCGCCTTGCACTGGGTGCGCGAGGCCTTTGGGCACCTCAAGGCCATCGGCGCGACGGGTGAGGCGGTCTCGTTTGTGCGTACGGCCGTCTCGCTGCCCGCGGTCGAGGTCTCGAGCTCCGAGGAGGCGGTTGAGTCGTACGGCGTGGTGACACTCGGCAATCCCAACACGGACAGCTTGTCAAAGGTGGTGGATATTGTCAAGAACGGCAAGAAATTTACGGATAAGTTCTTCCACGCGATCGCGATGCATAGGAACTGGGATCGCGAGCTGCAGGGGTTGAGCACGCAGGTTGCTTACTAAACTGCAGTGGTGAGGGAGGAGAAGACATGCGTGCACTTGTGTAATGGAGTTGACCCCGTGGAACGGGTCGGCCTGCTGGTAACGGTTCTAAGACTATTTGCGTCTAGGAGAGCAATTGGCCTTGCAAACTGGACGTAAATCAATCGGAGGATCAATAATCGTCGACCTCATTTCATCTTATCTCCATGAATGAAAATAGTAGTGACTTCACAGTCAGAGGGGACAAGGTCAAGGCTGTCGTTGGACTGGGGCAACCAGGTCACGTATCGTTAGAGCGAGTTGAATGTCTTTGTCACTTGGAAAGATGTATCCAGATGCTCACCAGTAGTGGCAAATGTCGACTTCACATCAAACCGATGTCCAACCCTGGATCGATCGTTGGGTGGTGTCGGACTTCACAACAGGTTCCTATCACCGGAACAAGCGACCAGATCTCCATCCTTCCATCTCTGCTAATCGTGCTTCTTTCAATTCTGCTATAGGAATACCTGATTAGCCGCAATACTGTACTCGGCAGGATCATTCCGTAATGCATGCATGCTTGGTCCGGGGCTATCTACTCCATTCACGCCAGGCGGGTCCGAACTGGGCGACACCAGAAATTGCCCCACAGATAGGCGTTCCGCCGGACTCCGTGCTCTCCGAAAGCCCGTGCTTCATGTACGGAGTACTGACTAAGGTACAACGAGTAATTCATGTGCATTGCTTGCGCCGGAAGCCTTCAAACCCAACAAGGTTGCCGATAGTTCATCGCGGTGGATGCACCAAGATAATCCCGAAGTGATATCGTCGGGAGTCGTGGTTACGCGGCTTTTACAGCTACGGCTGCTCACAAGGCTTACACAAAGATCCCTGACAATTGTACCTAGTCCTTACCCTCTTAGTATCTGCCCTTATCAAAATTGCGTCCGCCAGACAAGAGATAGGCTGGTCTCCCCCCTAGCTCTTGTGCGGAAATGATGCCACTGGGCTGTGAATAGAGTAAACTTACCTTAAGGATGAAGTGTCCAACTTTTCCTCGTACCTGTGGAACTATTCGCGCGGCTGGATACACACATCAATTGCGTGGGCAACATACAACCTCTCTTAGGACTTAGGAACTGGAAAGATAACAGTATCTCATGTCTGTAGAATGAGAATGAGTTTAACTAAGAGACTGACATCTACCTCACATAATCACTAATCTCGAATGTCTCCTATGTAATTCAATTCTTATCTCCTCTCCGCGATGCAAAGGTTGCATCAACATGATCATGCATGTTGTACCTGTCCAAGAAGTCAGCGCTTGAATAATCCACACATGTTCGAAATGCTTGCAACCTACAGATTCATCTCCTCAATTGTGAGCTTGCTCTCCTCGTCTGAGACGTTGTACACCGGGAGTTTCGTATTACTGGAGAACCCTGCATTGTTATAAATTAGCCTTCGGTCTAAACATATGGTGGTGCAGTGTAGAGTTACCGATTCGCTCGTTGATGTTCTCCCTAGCCCTCGCAGATGCAGCTTGGACTTTTGTAGCTCTAGGCTTGCGGACCTGCTCATAGACTTCGAGAGCCTCGCGGATATCGCCCTGGAAGTGCTTTTTACTAAACACAAGTCCGAGGGCAGCCGCATCTTCGATTGCCTGGCATGCGCCCTGGCTTTGGTCTGGCATCATCTGGTCTAGAGTTAGATGCAAACACCAGTCTCTGGGTAGGAAAACGTACAGGATGGGCAGCATCTCCCATTATACATGCCAGGCCTTTCTGCCAGAGTGGGTACGGCTCATGAATCCAGAGGCGCCACGGCCGGACTTCATAGCCAATCTCGAGATGTTTAAAGACTTGCCGGTCCAGATCAGGGTAGGGAGCCAACAGCTCCTCGACAGTGGCCTCTTGGTCCCAAGTCTGTGCGGTCAAATCGCCCGCCTCTCGAGGGAAAAAGCAGTAGTACGATAAGAGCCGCCCACCATTGCACGGCGATAGCACAATCTTGTAATGGGTGTTGTAGCCACCCCAATACTCAATCGCGCTGTTCTTAGAATAGTCGACCAGCCCCAGCTTGACAGCCTTGTCGGTATCAACGTTGGCGTGAAGACATGTGCAAGTAGCGGGCCGCCGGTTGGGCGTGACGCCCAAGGCAACCCGAACAGCTGACCCGATGCCATCAGCCCCGATGATAAGGTCATGAGTTACCTTGTTGCCATTGGTGAAGGTAATCTCTCCAGTTTCAAGGTCAATCTCCTGGGCCTAGGTGGGCTGGTCAGTAATGATACACACACTCCATTTGACCGAAGAGTCATGGCGCGAGTTACCTTATGGTTGACCACAAGCTTCGCTGGTTTCCCTTCACCGCTCTCCGAGAGCGCACTATCCATAAGCATGCGGTGCATATACTGTCGGTGGAACATGTTGTATACCTATTCGTGGGTCAGACAACGTGCCCCTGGAACAACGTTCATACCTTAACAAGAATATCCTACATATCCCCATTTCTCTTTGTAATCTGACAAGTCGTACACGTTTATAGCCTCGCCAGTCTTCCAGTCGCGACTGATCAAGTTCCGAAGGATAACGGGATCGCCGAGCGCGATATTGACACCCCATTCCTCAAGCCAACGGGTTCCGTTCGCGGCACAAGAAATGGAAGCTCCAACCTCGCCAGCAAAGTCTGCGCGCTCATAGATTGTTACTCTGTGGCCCTGGCGGCGCAGGGCTGTGGCAGTAGCTTGGCCTCCTATGCCGCCTCCGATAACAGCCACGTCTAGTTCCCGCCAGCTGGTTTGAGACGGCATGATGCGTTGTGTACTGAGGCTGTGTTCGTAGTATCGAGTATCTGAGACTATACTCTCTCCATGTGCAGCGCAGTCTTTCAAAATATATATCATTCAATATGTAGTGCACATGTGTATTGTTGATTTTGGCGAACGGGTATTCCGAGCTATTCTGGCAGCATCCCGACCCGCCCGCCCCCGGCTCCCCGATACATCCTCGGCCCAGTGACTACCATGGAAATGCCGGATCCAGTCTTGTGGCATTTCCGACCCTAAAGCACTCCATTCCTATTGAGAGACCAATCAGGAATTAGGGAATTATGTCGAACAGACACATGGTACGCTCAATACATCCTCAGGACCTACCGATATTCACAGTGGCTCTTTCTTTACCAACAATCACCCAGCATTAGCCTGCGGCAATTCACCAATACAGATCTTCCCGTAATGCTGAGAATGGGCTCTTGCACACTATTCTAGAAAAGGAATGTCATCATGATGGGAATTCGGGCAGGTTTGTGAAGCAGCTGTGGCTTGACTACCAGCTCTCCAGAGGTCTAGATTCTCAAAACGCTAACTTCTTTCAGGCTTTTGGGGCAGTGGGGCAGGTCACAACACCTTGTTCCAGGGACCGAAATAGGAATCTGAGTCTCGAAGAACAGCATTCTGTTCGCATAGAGGCATACGAGTCATCTTTGCACGAATTTCAACTAGTCCCGGTGTGTTGGATAGGTTTATCATTGGAAGGCTGGTTGCTTCTTTACGTGTTGAACCCACGCGTGACGTGAATATGTGCAACAATCCGGTAGTGCTGGGCAGCCGGATTCCGGGGCCGGGACTCGCCTGTGAGAGATTGGCTCCATTCATTGGCTCCCGCTCTTGATAAATGCTGTCTCTTGTTACTCCGTCAGTTCCTAGTATTTATGGAGGCGTGCACGGACCATCCAGACACATTCTCTTGAAGGCCAGGCGAGTGCTGCAAGATGAACAAGACGTTGAAGGATCGAGATTCCACGGTGATGCTGGAGAAACATGAGATGGCAGGGGACAGTCTACCTGGAACTTGGGGCCAACGTGCCGCTAAGCGTCGTCGTACCGCCTTGGCTTGTTCTGCCTGCCGCTTGCGCAAGTGCCGTGTAAGTCAGGGTCTCACTGGCATCCACTCATCGAGCGCGTTGCCTTTGTTCTCCTTCCCCGTATTACTTATGAGACGGGACTGATGGCTCGGATATTCCTAGTGTGACGGGAAACAGCCGCGGTGCAGTACATGCAGCCGGATGGGGTTCGAATGCATTTACGAGTTTTCTGAAGCATCTGCAAACCTCATCTTACCTAAAGAGTAGGGATACCGGTTCCGTCCCCAAAACTATGTCGGCCTAGTATCCCCAATACTGACCCAGCACTTGTACAGTGCATTTTCTAGCCTCAGGGATAGAATGAGTGTCCTTGAAGCAAAGTTGGCAAGGCACGATACTCGTATTCGCAACATTGAAAAGTGTGAAACGAGGTATCCAGATACGCCCCTCGTTGAGGATGCAGTTGCTCCTGGAGTAGTCATTTTAAGCGTCGAGGATATCCAGGACCTTCCCTCTGATGGCGGCAAGACAGACGGAATGGCAATATCCTTCGTCGATGATCAGGACTGTGGCTTCTTCGGTAAATCGAGCTCTTGCCTTCCCCTAAATCGTGGTGGCGCAACTCATGGGTTCATTAGGTCCATCGTCAAATATCGCCTTCATGAGGCATATAATTCGGGCAATCGCCAAGAGGGAGAGGGTCTACGACCTTCACTCCATTGCACCTGGCGTTGACATTGGCCTTTACGAGCCGGAATTGATCCAAATCCCGCGGCTCATGTCACCAGGCTCACCAGGCAATGTCGATACAATGGAAGACGCCGTGCCAGCTGCCAACCTACTTCCGCCGGAGACCGAGACGCTTAAATGGATTCAGATATACTTTTCTGGAACTGGTCTACTCTTCCCCTTCATACACGAACAGACATTCCTAGAAACCTATGAACGAGTCCGGCAAGGCAACTACAGAAATAACATGCGTAGGACCTGGCTAGGACTTCTCAACATGATTATTGCCATGGCCATGCGGACAGAATCAGCGGCCGAAGAAGACGTCCGAGTCGGTGGTCTTGATGATCCAGAAACCTACTACCGACGGGCACGAGAGATTTGCAAAACACAAATGCTCCGAGGCACAACATTGGAAACTGGTGGGCTTCTGCGAGATCTCGGTTGATATGAGAGGAACTAACATAGTTACCGACAGTTCAGTACTTGCTGCTCACAAGCATGTATCTCCAAGGGACTCAGAAGTCGGTACAGGCTTGGTCCATGCACGGATTAGCTGTGAAGGGTGCATTGTCAATTGGCTTGCACTCGAAAGATGCGATGTCAAAGTTTCCCACAGTGGAGCAGGAGATGAGGAAAAGAGCATGGTTTGGCTGCGTCATACTTGACAGGAGTCTGAGTATGACGTTTGGCAGGCCCAGTGCAATCCCTGATGAGTATGTGAAGCTTGAGCCGGCGAGGACAATTCCACGGTGCGGCGCACTCACAGCGTTACCTCACATTCACGACGAGATAAGCACTGCATTCTATAATGCAACGGCGTAAGCTTCCCCACAAAACTTGTATGCTTTCAAATCCCCTTGCTTACAACCGAATAGTGCCTTGTACAAAATTCTTTGGAAGATCATGGGTACCTTGTATGGTCATAACCTGGGCTGCGACGAACCCTTTCTCGAAACACAGATGGCAACGCACCTTATCCAAATTGAGATCCAGCTTGCGGAATGGCAGAGTGCTCTGCCTCCAGATCTTCAACTTCGCTCCTCGGATTCACTGCCTTTGGGATACGATTTAAAAGATCCCATACTCGAAAAGTTCCACTTGGTCTTGTCCTTGAGGTATCTGAGCACACGTCTACTTCTGTACCGGCCTTGCCTCACCAAATCATTGAAAGACGATAGCTGGAAGTCCCGAGGATCTCCCAATGCTCAGTTCTTTCAGGTAGGCGTCCACACAGCCTTTGAACGGGCTTGTGTGCGCGCCGCCGAAGAGATCATTGACATAGTGCACTCGGTCCTCCACAGACCCGGGCTGGGGAGGAATTTGCTAGGGGCTTGGTGGTTTAACGTCTATTACGGTATGAGCAACCCCTTCATCAATTCCCTTTGCCAACAGTCAAGTCACTCACAGTCCTGAAGTGTTCAATGCAGCCCTCGCCGTTTTCGCGAGTCTTCTCCTCCCTGACGAACATGGACCAGGAGCTATGAGTGAAGTAGAGAGGTTGAATAGAGGCACGCAATACATCGACAAATCTCAACAGGCCCTCACGAAGATCCACGCCTCAAATCCAATCCTGATTCGATGCGTAGACTACTTGAAACAGCTATCAAAATTTACAGTGTCCTGGGGTGAGTACCCTGGTGATCTAGTAGTTATTACTAGACTCATTTCGCAGTATGTGCTGATCCTGACGCTTGTCAGCCGCCTCCATAGAATCAACATCGAGTCAGCCAACACTCTCCGACGAAGTCCAAGCAGCGCAATCCTTGCCGCTGTTTGGATCCGACACTGAAATAAGCGGGGACACTGCTCTGGATTGCTCAGTACAAACACCTCCATTCGCGATCAAGGAGGACGAGTTTGGGCTTGAGCTCGGTCAGTTTCTCACCAGAGATTTAGAGAAGTGGTTTGAGGATAATTCTATTTAATTCAGCACCGCAACACAAAACAACCTTCTTGTCGATGAAAGGGAACCAAAAGCCTCGCGAATAGGTGTTAGATATGGAGGGGAAGGGGTTCAGCCTACCTAGTGCTTTGATTGAATGCAGTTTGACCCATATACACTTGACTTGCCGTTCTTAATTGTGCGACTGCCCTTACAACGGCCCGAAACGCTCCTAGTGATAACGGTAGCGTGCATCATAGTTTTCCTGCAACGTAATCAGGCATTTCCAAAGGTGTGGCTATCATGAACCTGCGAATTCGCATTCTTCCCCCTCCTCGAGATCACCCCGGCCATGTTCCGGCTACAAGTATAGATAGACTCGGTTAGGCGGAGGCAGTAAGACAGGGATCGGAAAGCGGCTGGTTGTGTTGCCACTCTTTAGTGCTCCGAGTCCGGATTCCGCTTCGTCCGCAATCGCCGATGCCGTTTCCCACCTTTGACCGCTCGGATATCATCAAATGTCCTTATGTCGCAGTCGATGTTTTCGAAAGAGTGACAGGCAACTGATGGCGGCAGTGCTAAGACAAACTTCCACGCCAAATCCAATATATACAAGTATGGCAATTATCGCAGTTGCAGGGGGGACCGGAGATCTAGGCAGGACGATTGTGGAGGAGTTGGTACGGAACCCGAACCATCGCATTTACGTGATCACCAGAAAGGCAGGTCAACAGTTTAGACCCAGAAGAATTCAGTCTAGGCGAGTCTGGTGCTGACATTAGACTCGCAGGCGAAAGCGAGCATAGACTCTCTGAGCGCTGATTCCAACTCACTTGCGATTCTTCCAGTCGATTATGCACTAGTGTCTGAAGTTCGAGATGTCCTGCGGCATCACGAGATTGATACAGTCATATCCACTTTGAACCTACAATGGCCAGGGGCAGCAGACTCACAGATCAACCTCATCCGCGCGGCGGCCCAGTCGGGATCCGTTAAGAGATTCTTACCAAGCGAGTTCAATATCGACTATCATTCTCCCGCCGAGTACTAATCTTCCCTACTCCGACCATAGAGATGTGTTTTTATTAACGCCAAATGATATTAGACAGATGCCATACCCATTTCGCCACCTGTTTCTGCAGGCCGAGCAAGAGCTCCGCCGCCATCAGCATTTGACATTTACGCTGGTCCGAAATGGCTTTTTCATGGACTATATGGGGCTGCCTTTCGCGGAGACAAACCTGCACCCTCTCTATGCTCTCCTGGACCTGGATGCTGGCAGAGCGGTCTTGCCAGGAGACGGCACAGACACAGTTGTGTTTACGCATACGCGTGATGTAGCCAAATACGTCAGCAAGCTCCTGGAACTCTCCGACGAGCTGTGGCCGAGCGAGTCTGCCATCGTAGGGCAGAGAATCGTGCTTAAAGACCTGGTCAGATTGGCCGAAGATATTACAGGTATGCGAATCAACCGACGAGTACTACCCGATCTAGCTATCAACACAGTTTCTAGGACGGCAATTCGATATCAGCTTTGATGCTCTTGAGAAGCTCAAGGGCGGCGACACAACTGAGCTTCCTTCAAACAAGCTGTGTTACGGCTACTTCCCAGGAGGCAAGCAAGAACTGAACAGTATTATTTGTACCATGATGATAGGAATGGTATCTGGAGTGTTTGATATCAAGGGAACCAGTCTGGATGAGATGTTCCCCGAGATTGAGCCGCTGCAGATGGAACCATTTCTTCGAGGGTGCTGGGCGAAGAGGTCCTGAAGATCGGGTTTGCGCAAACGACTTACAAATCAAATCCATCCTAGTACATGAAGGGTCAAGCATTAAATGATGATAAATGGGTTCCGAGTAGGTCATGTACATACAGGAGGCACAGTGGTTAGCTGGCACTGAGTTCAAGCTGTAATAAAGATTGAACCAGGCTCTTCTCACCAGAGCCACATATTAATAACAAAGTGCGTATCAGTATTATTGTAGTCAATGAGCAGACACTCATAGAGTGAGGATATTCTTGGCAGTATTTCTCTGAAGGCTGTGTCCGATGGCGGTTGCCCTATGACTACTTCGGGGCCCCAGGTCATTTACAGTACATACTAAGTAGAATTGAGGCTGCCCCCAACAAAGATCGTGTAAGCCTCACGGTAAAAGACATACTCAGTCGTGCAGAATGATCGCGACCGGTCCAGCATAGTTTTTCCTCGCATAGAACACCCAGTTCAGGGTTCCTAAAACCAGAATACCACCGACAACTACGCATGCATAATCTGTGGAACGTCCCTTGTTAGCCACTGCAGCCAACTTTTTAACTCGCGTAGAGCTTTCTATGACCAAGCCATTGGATCGGACGAATGCAACAAAAATGGAAACTTACTCATAGTACTTGAATCCGGATTGGTGGCAGGTGGAAAGAACATCATGGACGTGCTAACGAAAGTGAAAGCAATGGTTCCAATGTTGGCAACCCAGCCCACCCATCCTGGCAGGCGCATGCCCTTTCCCCGAGGCAGTACATCAGGCGAGCGACGGTGCCATAGAAGGAGGGCGGCGGGTACACAGAACGTAATTTGTTGCAAGATTGCAGCGACTCCCACGATAGAGTTGTAGGCTGTAGGGCGTTAGCTGAAGAAATGAAATGTATCATGCAGAGCTTGTAAAATGACTCACCTAGGTTTGAGAAGAGGTACAGGCACCCGATGAGAAATAACAGAAAAAGGTTGAGGAACAAAGCCCAGACAGGGGCGTTCAAGCCGGGGTGGACTCTTGACAAGTGCCTCTTAAATGCAAGAGCACCGTCGCCGGCGAGACTCCAAGTCATCATGGAAGTTACCTGAAGTGTCGCTGTTGTTCCGATTGGCAGTAAACAGATGCAGACCGCAGTAAAGACAATGGGCACCACGCCGGTATTTGAAGCTTGCCTCCAAATTTCAAAGGGCGGGAAGCCGGAGGGTGTGCTGAGCACAGAGCTGTAGTCGCTGACGGAGTAAAGCATTGATAGGACAAAGAGTAGGGCCGTCCCGCTAGCGATAACATATGCTGCGATCACCGCACGGGGTACCACCCTACGAGGATTCTTCACCTCCTCGATGAGATGAACTGACCCATCGATTGGGCAGAATGCTATGGTTGGAGACGCCAAGGCGATCAGAACCTGGACGCCGGTGGGCCACCCAGAGCCTTCAGTGGAGCTTGTCCACACGACTTCGGAAGATTGCCGCGTCTTTTGCATGGCCAGTGTAACCGCGGTGAACACGACAAACGAGGTTATGCTGAGCATAACTACATAGGTACCACCCAGTCAGCGGCATTCTTGCGAACAAACCGTGGTCCCATCTGAAATGGCCACAGATGATCACCGGAGTTTGGAGTAAGCTCCGATAAAGGAATGTAGACTCACATATCCCAGAGTATATGGCGGAGAGGAGCTTCTTTCCGAATAGATTGAGTGAGAAGGCAAAGACAACAGTGGCTTCATAGAAGAGGAAGTTGTGCCAAGCTTGGACTTCATAGTCTGGTTCAGCGTAGTAGATCAGAGACTTGCAAGTTGTGCCGATAGCCCCGCAACTAGCTGCCGCAAGAGTTATCCATGCGAACCAACTGATGAAGCCGGTCATGTAGCTCTGTTTCCAAATATCAATAGTCAGTTACCTTTCCCTCTATGAGAAAGAGGAGTTGTCTCACCATAACTCTGCGGACCCTCGGGGGAGCAAGAATGGAAGCCCAGTGATATTGGCCTCCAGTGGTCGGATACACAGAAATGAGTTCGGCAAGCGTCAAGGAGACACACAGATAGACAGGTATGATGATGATGATGCCCCAGGATGTTGCCATGGGCCCATACGGCAAGGAAATGGTCATGGTTGCGGCAATGACAAGCCAGCAACTTGTCATGTTGTAGCCTGCAGCGAAGAGACCGAGCCAGCCGAGGTCTTTCTTGAAATGAGCTTCGCTGGCTACACTGGCATGGCCGGTTCGCTCCCGCTCCAGCATGATTTCTTCTCTGACAGAGTTCCGGTTATTGTTCGATAGGATACCCGGCTTCGTTGTTACTACTGGAAGGTCAGCATCACCTTCCCGCTCAAGATGGAGACATACAAGACGTACGGCTCTCCGAGTCCATGCCAGTATCCCCCTCCCGCGAATTCAGGCCAGGATTCATGATTGTGCTTTGCGGTATCAAAGAATGATTGATGGAGTTGGACTAAGAGGCCATGGTCGAGAGAACGCGCCGAGATGGATTCCTTGGCTGTAGGCAACATGTCTTCCATTTATCAACGAAGGAGAGCGTCCGCCGGCGAAGCTGGGAAGGGGGTAATCTGGGGGCGCTAACCTCGATGCTTAGCTTGAAGGTTCCAAATTCCGCCGCCAAGTCGCTTAGTCTCCAGGGCTCCGCTGCCGCTGCGGGGGGGATTCAAGATAAGGGAAGGCCGGAACCAGGAATCCAGTACCCGGCAACCCTCTCCCTCCCAGGCTCCCAGGAGTTGGAGCGATCCGGAGCCACGAACTCTAATACAAGCCACCTTTGATAACGAGTTGGTGGTTATTGGCCAGTCAGTTGAGAGTACTTCACAAATGCATGGGGCTTGCAATGCAACACCTCGACGATAGAGCCTGTCAGAGTCTGTTTCCTCGAACGTGATTGGCTTTTTGAAAGCCTGACAGCACGAGGAGGGTATTTTTCTTTGTGCGAACGCTGCACATCTGGGTCTCGACACAGAATACCAATTTGATAAGCATATCCATTGTTACTATATCATTGCCTGCGACGAGACGAACTCGGTGTGTTGATTGCGCCGTTTGAGAGCGAATCATACACATCTTGACCAAAAAAAAAACCCCCCCCCAAAAAACCGTTATAGCCCTATCGCGACTTCTTTCCTGCATAGTACTCGGGATAGGTCTCCTTGTACCCGAGTATCCAGTATCCCCACCAGGCCATGGTGCTGAGATAGACCCTGCTCACCACACGCCCCAGCCACTTGAAAGACATGTTTATGCCTACCGGAGTATCAGATGACTTGAGAAATACGAGGAGCTGGAACTTGCTTGGTGGCTGGCCTGCCTTTCTGCAGTCATCCAGATAGCCAAAAAAGTTCCGGAAGAAGCGCTGTTCGCCCTCGTAGTCCTCGGGGGTCAGGCTGACGTCAATGACCATGGGCTTCGTGGAGGACGCGTTGTTCAGAGTGTGGTATATTTGCTTTGGGATGACGGCCGTCTTCTGAGCTCCAGGCTCGTCGGCCGAGATGACCATCCAGGGCTTGTCTTTGGTGTCTTTGAAGAGATGACACGTGCCCTCTGTGATGAGGAAGTGCTCGGCCTGGTGGATGTGGTAATGGAACGGAGGCACCATGATTGAGCGCGGCTTGTTGGGGTCGAAGGGTGGGTGCATATTCTTCAAGAGGTATTTTGAACCCGACTCTCTGAACTCGAGGAAAGACGCTCCATCTTCGTATATGATGGGGTTGTCGGCGGCCCTATTCGTGCGAGGCGGCAGTGGTGAACGCAGGAATGAGAACATGGCGATCGGACACAAATAGACACTGTCGTGTCGTGGACACCGAGTGATGGCGGGGGTGCAAGGACGTGAATTGAGGCTTGCTTCGCTCGTTCAAGATAAGAGACGCATCAGACAGCTGAAAAATACGCGTGTGAGAAAATGGAGGTCAAGTTAGGCCCAGATGCATTCAACCACGGAATGCATCTAGGCCTAAAGAATATATGAAAGTTATTCACAGGCTCGCCTGGACCCGTTGGTGCCGCATCACCAGTGCGAACAGGAAGATCGAATCAATGTCGGACGGCCTGGAAAGGGGCACACCCGATAACCAGACTCCGGATGGACCGGAATCCGGAATCCGGAATCCTGACTCGCTTCTTGGCCTAGTTTAGCCCCAAGGCTTCCTGGGACCAATCAGACGACTAGTACATGCTCTCACGCGGGCCCAAACGTTACCGCTTTATCTTCTGGCAAGTCGGGATGCCAAAGGTAAAGGGATGAAGGGATGTGCAGACCTGTGCGGTTTGGAGATCTCTCCGTACAGAAAGCATGCTTGGTCCCTACATTCGCAGGCCTGTTCGGTATCTGCCGCACTATCACTTTGCACCTACTGTACCCGCTGTCTTAGCTACTGTCCCCAAGTACTTCCTATCGTAGACATTACCAACCTTCAGCTTAGTGCTTGGTCCAAGACTGACGGGCTTTTGCACTAAGCTTCCCCGCAAACATCTCGACAAATCATAGTCTTCTACCCCACAGATAAGATGGCTGAATAACTGGGTAGGCAGATAGTCGAGGTGCAGGTTCACATCTTGTGTGTTGTGTGTCGAGCGAGCGACGCCGCCCACCCAACCGATTAAATCATATGTGACAGTTGTGCTTCCTCTTTCTCTTCTTCCCTCTTCTTGTATGGCATGTCACTGGCCGCTCTCAAGGACTCTGCCCGCCCTGAATCGTACCACTCTATCACATAACTATAACCACCGTGCATGCGATCTGGCGCAATTGGCGTCATATCACACCCATACCGCCCCAGCGACCGCCTCAGAATCGAACTATGGCATTCCCTGGTCCACCGCCGCGGCAATTGCCCGCCGTACGTCTTCCCGACTGCTCCTCATCCTTCCTCTTTCCCTCCCAGGGCCTAAATGGGAAGAGTCACATCATCTCTTCATTGTCTGGGTGTGCTGACACTATCCCTTTTCGGGGTCTGCTGAAAGTGCGACTTCTGCTACGTGAAGAAGGTCAGCTAGACCTGGGTGGCTTCGCGTTTGCCGCAGTATCACCTTTGGCTAACCTCTGGATTGGCTTATAGACACGATGCGACCGCAATGATCCTTGCTTCAATTGCGTAACTGCCAAGATCGATTGCTTGCGGCGTCGCCAAAGGCAGACGTCCCAGAACCGCAATGCGTATGAGCCAGTCTTCTCTCCCTCTTCTCCTTCCCTATTCCTCCTCTCTTCATAATCGGGAATCAGGTGTTGACGGGAGCACAGCGCTGGTGCTACCAACGATCGTCTCGATGCCGTCTTAGAACGCATGGCCCGACTGGAAGAGTCGCTCGGCCGGTCATCAGATCGCTCTACCACCGAGACCCGGAGGCGATCGCAAGATGCGGCTCCAACGGGCCCCGAAGCACTCACACCATCAGCATCTGAACCGGCGCAGGAGCAAGCGACGTCAGAGTGGATGCCGATATCAGCCTCGCCGGAAGTCTCGCCTCGAGATGTACGGAGGCCGCCCAGCCGGAAGAGACGCGCGCTCTCTCCCTTGTCCAAGGACTCACGGCGACGGGACTCACCCCAACTGATGCCGGATGAAGATGGCCAGTCACCAGAGGACAGAGTATTAGCTGCATTAGATCTTAACCGGTACCTGCGGCCGACCTGCAGACTAAGTCGGAACCGCGAGTTAGATGCCTCACGGCAGGCCATATTGGAATCGGCCATCGGGCTTGCGAAGCAGGCAATGACAGAGCCCAATCTCGAGACTGACTGGGACACCAGGCACAACTTTTACGAAACCACCATGTATCCTAGCGCCGAATTCCTCCACCTCATGTTGTATAGTAAGTCCCAGACGCCCTGGAGGTGTGGCTAGGTTGCTATACCTCCCTCTCTTTACCTCCCTTTGTTGGTATCCCGTTAACACCACGCCAAAGTCAAACAGACTCTTGCCGATCAGGCGACAGCACCAAGCACACCCTACCTTCTCAGTTTTCTTGCCGGCGCAAACAGTGCCTGTTTGGAGAAGATGGCTCTTGCGCTCATCAATTGCACGGTCCACGGCCAGCAACGAATTCAGTACATTATCAGCGTCAATCATGCCGCTTACACTTTCATTACGGCGCTTGACTCGGACTCTAGCCCAGCGATGCGGGCCGAGCTGTTGCGGTCCAAAAAGAAGTATAGGGACAATGTCTTGACAGCTATCAGCTATCTGGACACGGATGTACGACCAGATATATCGCTCTTTTATGCACTCCACTATAGCGTATGTTCCGATTCCTATCATGCCATGCAGCCCCGCATCATCAGTTGAGATGACTCTCGTGCGAATCTTATTCCTGCATGCTGACTTTCCTCTCCTCGCAGGCGCTTCTGATGCAGGACATTGGACGCATGCGGAAGTGCTGGAAGCTTAATACGCTCGCATGCCGGGTAGCTGCATCTCTACGCGGGCTTTCCATGTCAGATCTCGGCTTAACTGAGGCTGGCGAGATCATCGCCTTGCGCTTGGCGTGCATCAAATCCTATATCTTCGACACGTCCCTATCGGCTAACAACTACCAGCCGGCATGCCTCGCCAAGATGGATATCGACCGCTCAGTGCTAGATAGGGAGACACCGGCCGGGGCTATACTAGATGTTCTTTTGTCCTTCTCTGAAGTTCAGGAGGTCATCATCCACGAGACTCGCAAGCTCGCTGCCCCAGGCCAAAGACATCAGATGGACACTACGAGACTGCTAGGTCTACGGAGCCGCATGAGAGAAATACGCAGACAATCCCAAGAGGTTAGTAACAGACAACGCTCTCCCTCTCAAGAGCCTATATGGAAAGATTTCCATCATCTATAGCACCACTGACACCTTCACTCGCAACGTAACAGTATCGAACCCACCCACTCTCCCACCATGACGAATTTCTGCGGTTCGAGTGGCAAACCACTGATTTCACGTATTACTCGATGATGACTACTATCACACGGCTCGGTTCCGCAGGCGAGGATCCGGATGCGCACCAACAATGCCTAGATCACGCTCGCAAATGCCTTTATTCCCTGCGGGCTCTTCTAGAGGCCACCTCGAGAGCGTCGAATCAAGACCGCTATCTCAGCTCCCTTGCATGGTGAGACTACCTGGATATTGAGCTAAGCATCAATTTCACCCGAACAGACGAGACGCTAATGCATGCTCATAGGGTCGTACCTCTATTTCCACTCCGACCATTGTACTTTGTTTTCACCAATATCATCGAGACGTCTGATACTATGGACCTCAAGATCTTACAAGACATTGCCAAGGGGCTTGAAGGGCCATGCAAATCTCTACACTCGATACTGGAAATTCGTCAGCTCTGCACATCTCTCTTAAGCTTGTATGCCGACTTTGCTGAGCAGAGCATGTGTTCTCCTACGACACAGGACACTCTACAACTAGAGGACAGCCATCCTGTGTACTATAATTCTAGGGTCGGCACGTCCATGCAGGACAGCCAAATCAGGGCACCTTTTCCGAGCGGAGCTCTACCTGCAGGGTACCACATGTCTAATAATACCCCCAAAGGGTATCATCGTCAGCTCAATGGTCCTTCTGTGGATCTATCAGCGATTCCCAACAACGACATCGTGCAGATGGGCGGGTGTGTTCCTTCCATGCCAATAGATCGTGCTTTTTTTGATCAGCAGGTAGACTGGGAGCTTTTCTTCACTCATTCTGTCACAGATACATTCTAAGGCACGAATGTGAAATATACTTGGTTCATCTACAATCACTCTTTAAATTGCAGGCCTCCGTGACCGAGATTTCCAGTAGTCCCCCTCCCCTCTCCTTTATTGTTCGCCGAAGTGTATAACAGCCTTGCCCACATTCTTGCCGGCGAAGAGATCAGCAAGGCCGGCGGGGGCTTCTTCAATGGACTTCGTTTCGCTGAACACAGCCTGCATGGTGCCATCACTTATCCATTGGCCTACTTTCTCTTGGTGCACGGCCCGATACTTGTCGCCGAGGCCGTCATCGAAAATGTTCATGCCACGCCAGGTGATCCGCTTGCCAGGCATCTGCCACGTATTCCGGATGCCATATTGCTGACTCGGTAGCGCATTGTACTGCGATGACTGGCCACAGGCGACTGTAATCCCAGTATCAGTTTAGTGAATGTTCATGTTGTGTGAAGGGGGGCAGAGGAGATATTCAACGCATTGAATACAAGATCTATAACGTACCTATTCTCCCCAGGGGTTTCATGGCGTCAATCGCGACGTCTAACAGCTCGCCGCCAACATTATCATAATAGACTTAACAATGTCGTGTTAGTGTAGATACCAAAAGTGATGCAGTAGACGGAGCTTACTGTCTATTCCACCCGGAGCAAGGCGCTCCAAATGAGCTCGCGCGTCTCCATCACGATGATTGAACGCGCCGTCAAATTTGAAAACATCGGTCAGTAGCCTGACCTTCTCGTCGCTGCCTGCGGCCCCAATTACTCTGAGTCCGGCTTGCTTGGCTATCTGGCCCACCAATTGGCCGACGGCGCCGCTGGCACCCGACACAAAAATGGTCTCTCCAGTGCGAGGCTTAGCAACCTCATACAGGCCAGCGTACGCGGCCAGGCCAGGCATGCCAAGCGGTCCGAGGAACAGTTTGAGGTCCACATTGGCTGGGTTTTGCAGAGGGGAAAACTGGAAAGCCTGCTCTCCAGTGACCGAGATGTATTCCTGTATGGGCGCCATTCCGATGACCACTGTATTGGGCGGGAGTGCCGCATTGTCGGACTTGATGATTCTCGCAATGACGGTATTTGGAATGATGCTACCAGCTGGGAGCGGCTCGAAACCCGGACGTGGTTTGTCTGGCGCAACGAGCCGGAGGCGCAAGTAAGGGTCTAAAGATGCATATATCGTCTTGGCGGTGAAGCCGCCAGCTGGTGGTTGGGCCGCGTCGTCGAACTCGGTTGCCTGCACTTGCATGTGCTTACCAGCAACAGGAAGCCCGTCCGGCACCGCGCTGAACACGAGCGCTCTATTCTGGACCATATCGTTTTCCTAGCCGGAGTATCTGAAGACTAAAGAACGGTTTGCAGTCGATGAGTTCATGCCACTGCTTTTTGGTTTGTTTTCCTTTTTGAATTATGTTCAGCCCGGGCAGGCTTATGTCTTGTCTGGGGCTTTGCTAGTGCCGGGAGACTGGGGGCCGGGGTGGGACCGGGTTGCCGGAAAGGTACAAGGATTTCCAGCGGCTAATGTAGTCCTTCGGAGGGCATCCCGGCCCCTGTTTCATTCTTACGTTTGGCGGATCCCTGTTATTCTTTATGCAGTCCTAGTGACTTGCTTCATGTGGCAGAGAAGGCCGACGTCCTTGGATCAACACAAGATACTGAGCCCGGGCCGGTCGTGCTGCAAACACCGTAGTGACCAAATTCACCCGGGTCCTGGTTTTGTTCATGACGGCTGAGTTCTTTCGACTCAAAGTGCCGGTGAGCTATAACAGCAACCCACATCTACCTTTCTACTGTGCTGCCTCGTAGATATCACATGCACAATCTGCTAAAATTCTGTCATTGTTCTTGAATTGAACAGAGAATCTGCGATATCAAGAGATCTTCCATTTGTGCCTATATCTACCTCTCCATGATTGAAGGCACCATCTGTAGGTCTCAGCCTCGGTTTACACTGTGTCTTGTTCGCCTTTATTCAGCAGCCATCCAATTCCCCGCAATGCATCCTTGGGATATTTCTTGCTGGATGGATGGGTCGGGAAATTCGGGACAAACATGTGAGGCAAGCCTGGATAGATGTCCACGCGCGTCGGAGTCTTGTACTCCGTCCGCAGCACACGCTCATAAATCAGAGCCTCATCACGAAGAGGGTCCAAGCCGCAGATTTGAAAGTAGGTTGGCGGGAGACCCGCGTGCGCCTTACCCGGACCACCGGGCCAGTTGAACGGGCTCCATAGGTAGGAGTTTTGAAGGTCATCTGGATCGCAGGCCGCGGTGTACATATCCATAAAGGCCTTGTTGAGCACGGGGGCGTATGCATTCTGTTCTCGACTGCGATACAATGGCTGTTGTTCTGGCCGAACGGCCTCCGGGGCGAGTAGGAGTGGTACATTCAGGTACAAGCCTGTGAGTGGAGGGTACACTTTCTCGTCGCGTGCCAGATGTGACAGCGCAGTGACAATGCTGCCTCCGGCAGACGTTCCACCCAGAACGAACCCTTTCGAGAGGTCTACGCCTAGACGGGCTGCATTTTGTGTGATCTGCATTTTCCGAGTGAGCTTTCATCCCATGTTTCAAAACACTAGAAGTCAAAATGATAGCTGCATACCCATTTCAGAGCATCCCAGCAGTCGTCCGTGGCGGTGGGGAACTTGTGCTCAGGAGCAAGCCTGTAGCTGAGGCACAGAGCAACGCACTGGTATTCCTGGACAGCAGCTACGGCTAGTCCGGCCTCCATCTCTGGTAGTCCATACACAAAGCCTCCGCCGTGAATAAACACAACGAGAGGACGGCCGCCATCCTTGCCGTCTTCGGGCTTGTAGAGCAGTGCACGGCATGATCCGCCATCACGACGGGGTATATCAATATCTGTTGATGTCACTGAGCCATTGCTGCGAGCAACTGCTGCCTCCGCAAAATCTTTGAATACAGGAGCCCAGGCCGCACGGGTAGCAACAACACTTGAGATATCTGGACGCTTCTCTAGCTGAGGCTTGCCAGCACCCTGGGCTATCTGTGCAATCCATTTTGGTTAGTTCCTGTTTCGCCATTCGTCTCCACTTTCGCTGCTTGGGCGGTCATAGCTGCTCACCTCCTCGAGAATTGGGTCCGGCTGGCCAAGCTCCAACCAGGTCGCGGGATCTTGGTAAGCTAATTGAACCATCTCGCCGTCCGCCGTGTATGAGCACGAGTCTTAACATGCATAGCCTGAAGGAAGCTCATTCTCACTGTATTTTAATCAGTCATTTTCACCAGAGATGTTGCGGAGCTCCGTTATCACAACATTGTACGGACTGTCCGGGCTACGGATCCCGCATCCGGGTTCCACCAGGTCCTATCTCCGAATTTCCGACATTCCCAATGGGATTTTGTCCCATGCCGGTGTCGCCCGCGCTCCAACGGACAAGAGTAATGACAGGGTCGATTAGACAATAAACCGTGTACAGCGCCTGTAATGTGACTGAAGAATGGAGAATGGAAATGAAGAAAGAATGGAAATGAGAGCATTCCGTCTCCAGTGCTTCTTCCGCAACATCATATAATTTTACAGTTACCGCAGCAGTTAGCTAAGGCAGTCATAGTCATCACCATCCCTACTCTCAGGCCTGATCATAATGGAGGAGTACCTGACCCCAGCAGCCACCGCTCACCTTAGTCAACACCCAGAAGGACTACCACCGCCTCTACAACACCCCGCTATTGGCCAGATCCAGGGCCGATACAACAAGGGCGTGGTCCAGTATCTCGGTCTGAATTATGCCGTTCTGAGGCATCGATTAGCAGATCCAGAGGTCACTGAGTACTCTGGACTCGCACAGCTTGATGCCACGAAATATGGGTATGACATGGAAAATCTGCCCGCGAGATGCCTCACAAGCTAACAGCGATTCAACCAACATAGTCCGCCAGTAGTAACGCCAGATGGCTCTGCAGACCAAGAGATGGCCTTCATCCAAGAGCATCTGCCAAAGTTTGACGTGCCTCCCATGTCAGATCTACATGGCCTAAATTTAAATGTGACGGTACCCCAGGACTGCAGTAGGAAACTGCCAGTCGTTGTCTATATTCACGGTGGCGGGTTCAACTTTGGCTCCAGTTCGAATCCCCCGTATGACCAGTCCAAAATTGTCGAGCTGTCTGCCATCATGGATCAGCCAATTGTAGCTGTCAACTTAAAGTCAGTCATCCGATCTGCGATCTCACAGGTCGCCAGCATCTGAACTTCCGCACCGGGGATTGATGGAATGCACGCTGGCTTGGTTTCCATCTACTAACGAACACTGGTAGTTATCGTCTCGGTATACCCGGCTTTCTCTTCTCCAAGGAGCTGTTTGCTGCTGGTATCAAGGCAAACCGTGGCCTTCGCGACCAGCGCGCTGCCCTGATATGGGTGAAAAAGTATATCTCGGGATTTGGTGGAGATCCAGAAAACATTACAGTGCTTGGGCAGAGTGCGGGAGCTGGTGAGTCATTGATAACGATGATTCTGACTTCTACGAGTAAATCTAACGTGTTTGAGCTCGTAGCCTCAGTCAACTTTCTCATGCACTCGACGGAGCCTCTTTTCCAACAAGCTATGCTCTTGGGAGGAACCTTTCTGATGATGCGCCCCGCTACCGAGAAAGCTGCTGATAACGCGTATGAGGGTATCATTCGAACCCTTGGCATCTCGGGGCTGTCCCCAAGCGAGCGGCTTGAGGCTCTCCTTAGTATGCCAGAGGAAAAGCTTGTCGAGGAAATCACACCAGAGCTTGTGTCTCTGGGACCTGTTGTAGACCATGATTTCATTCCTATGAGAACCACTTTTAGCAATCTCGGAGATGAAATCGAGTTCCCAATTCCTGGGAAGAAATGGTGCCATCGTCTCTTTTCGGTCGACAGCCAATTTGACGTAAGTGCACGCTTCAGAACTACGGATGTCTTGAGATGGGTTCCGTTATTCGCCGGACTGATTTTCTTGGTACCAGGGCTCCATATTTGGACTCGTTAACCTGAACGCACGGAAGAACGGCATTGCTTCTGCATTCCAAGATTCACTGGAGCGAAGTCTGGGACGAGAGGAGGCAGGCAAGGTGCAAACATTCTATAACATCGCTGCAGACACGTCCGACCCGCAAGCCCTCGATTCCATCATTCAATTTGTCACCGACATCAGTTTCTATGCGCCTGCAGTTCGGATGGCAGAATCATGGCCTGGGCTGTCATACGTAGGCCACTTTAATGAACGCAATCCCTTTGAAGGACCCTACAAGGGGCGCGCTAGCCATATGCTCGACGTAGCCTATATTTGGGGCAACTATAATCGCAAGTACACCAAACAAAATTGGATTACTGCACGCGCCTTCGCCGAGGATTTCGTGTCTTTCGTCACTGGAAGAGATCAACTCCCGGTTTTCAAGAAGAAGGATGAGGGAACGAAAATCTCAAGACCCGTTACTGTATACGGGCCTAGTGAGCAGAATATCTCAAGCAAGGTTGTTGAGCTGGGTTCACTACCTACTGGCAGGAATCATGGAATATTCACCTTAGCAGCCGAGGTCGGCGGTCTGGATGTTCTTCTAGATGCGATGGGTGCATTTCTATCAGGACAATAGTTATCTCGCACCTACACAATGTTTTCTTTCGCTTCGGCTGCAATGTGGACTGCTTGGGGCCGCAATAAACTGAGTAAATACTGGCCTCTCAAGGCCATGATTTGACTTGTTGGGCTAAGGCAGCTGATCAATATCAATGCCAGTAGAGTGCAATTCAGGAGGCTTGTTGTGCATGACATATGAGTACGGCAACTTTGAACGATTCTTACGGCTGGGAGCTGCCGTGCGGCAAGTCCTGCTGATTCTCCGTCAGCGTCACGAGGCGTTCAAAGGAAATTGGATGTCATTCCACTACAATAAATCTAAGTTCAAGACTAAGCAGGTTCTATTCCTGTAGTTTAATCTTTCAAGCGACGCTTGTGTTTAGCTCCAGATTCTTTGAGGTTAGTTTGGCCTTTCGTAATTCCACAAAGTCGTTCCAGTCAACCTTCCGCATTTTCCAAAAAGAATCCCAGATGCGCAAATGGTTATACATCGGTGTCGCACCCGATGGTGTCTAAAAGTTCCTTTAGCCAGAGTGTCTTATCGGAGTCTGTTGCAAGGCCAAATCAGGGTAGGTTTAGACTTACTTTATGGTAGGTTGCGCAGTTGCTTGCCAAAAAGGTTGGAGTGCCTGGTGTAGTTCGGTTGTCCGCCAGCCACTTATTGAAGCTTTTCTGTACCTCAGGGTTGGGATAGAGGGCATACTGTGACGTTTCTACCTGCTTTCTGATATGCTTGAGAATTTTGCAGTGATAGTTGATCTGAAACTCGCAGATAGTTGTGATGTTGGACCAATAGTTGACCGAGTTAGGCCCAAGCGTAAGGAAGAGGTTAGGAAACTCGGTGACAGCGACTCCTATAGAGTGGTTCAGTAAAATTTCCCAAAGTCTTGTCAAGAGAAGAAACATACCCCAGTATGTCTGCGGGTAATCCTTCCATGTTTCCGAGAGCGTCATGCCATTCTTGCCATAGATCCTAAAATGACCGCCTGAATCGTTCATATCAAATCCAGTCGCCCAGATCAACACATCCACCTCTCTCTCGACCTCTTCAATATCGGCTTCCGATGTCTTCTGCTGATAAGCTCCCACAGGCTGGTCGATGAGATCCGTATCAGATAGAGCGTGAGGCAGCCTCGAAACGATGCCGTGTTCAGTAATGCGTAGTGGCTTCTCTGTGACAAGCTCGACATTTGGTTTGTTGTAAAGAGAGTACCAGTCGTCAAGAAACAAGACACGTTTGCAGCCAAATGCCACTGTCGGTCGCAGCTTATCTCTGACGACAGGGTCCTTGACTTCCCTCTCGAGAAAGTTGATGCATGCTTCATGGCAAGCCTGATTCTCTTTTGTCCCGCTCATCCACATGCGTCGGGTTCTGTCAAACTGTATCCCCATATGCCAGTTAGCCACACTTCACGTGCATTCCAGAAAGCATGAGAACATGAAAGACGTACAAATAGGAGCCAGGAGACGTGGTAGAGCCACAGTATAGGATAGAACCAGCGGAACAGGGCCTTCTCCCAGGATGGTATCTCATAGTTGCCGCGTGGTAGAACGTGTCCACAACTGCGTTGGTACATATAGAGCTTCTGTACCTCTGGCTGGATCCGCGGGCCAGCCTGAGCAGCGCTGGGCCCAGTTCCGATCATAGCCACGCGCTTCCCGCGCAGGTCGGCATCGGCCGGCCAATGTGCAGTGTGCCATTGCTCGCCCTTGAAATTCTCGCGGCCAGGTATGTCGGCAAACTTGGCACGGTAGAAGCCTCCTCCATTGTCGAATAGAACGTTGGCAATCCACTTCGACATAGCCCCAGATTTGCGGTCTTCGACTAGGAGCTCCCAGAGGAGGGTATCTTCATTCCACCGTGCCTCGTGTACCACAACGCCGAAAACTGTGTTCTCGCGTAGACGTTTGCTGTCTGCCCAGTTTGCATAATACTGCTGAATCTCACGGCCTTCGGAAAATTTCTTGGACCATCCTACTCGACCAGTCAGGGTCAGGTGTCGAGGCGATATGGATGAGACAGGGAGTCCATCAAACGGCAACGGGTAAAGACATACCAGGGTTGAGATGGGTTTTCATAACGTAGGCGTGGCTCGGAATATCACAGGCTACACCAGGATAGATGTTTGTTTCCCATACTCCGCCAAAGTCATGGTTCTTGTCGAGAATAACAAACTCATCCCTCCTGAGGGTACCAGTGGCTAGGATCCTGTCAGCTAAAGCGACGCCCGTCATGCCCGCGCCGACGATCACGCAAAATATGCGATTCTCCTCCATGATGGTGGCTTGGCTTTGTGTTGTGCCTATTTCCGACTGGCTAGAGCGCATGTTGACAAACAGAAAGACGAAACCCAAGCTATCGACTGTTGAACAGCATCACTCTATTGCATGAACTGGTTGTGGGACAGTCCTACCTGATGTACCAAGTTCTGTTTCTGTTCCAAGACATGCTGGAGCAGTCTTGCTTCCAGCTGTCATGACAAGCCGAGCTTGTTCCACTATCCAGAAATCCAATCTAGCCCCTCATCATACGATGCTCCGCGTGGATTTCAATTCTAAGGCCCTAAGAACCCGGATCAATGGCCTCATGCAGGTCTCTCGGCTCCGCGATAAAGGATCGAATAAGTCCAGGTCCGCTAGCGGCCGACGGGTTCCAACCCAGCCGGACTTCCGGATCCCAGAATCCGGTGTCCGGGACTTCACCGATAACGTTAAGGATTAGCGAGTTTCAGAGGAGAGTGGGGGTTTTTGGCACCAAATCCAATTGGCTGACAAATAACGGAGTACTGTGAACTCACCTCCAGATGGGTGTAAACAGGACGAGTGACATCTGGTCACCAGCCCTCAAGTGTATTTCAGGCAATTCGGAGTCAGGTGATCTGCCCTCAATGTCACTATTTCCGGACAGAAGCACAAGGTCATCAATGATCAGAGTCTCGAGCTGGCCATCTGCGAAACGCAGACCGGTATGGTGTATGTTGTACCTAAGTGAACATAACAATTGCATGCAATTCGAGTGAAGACTCGTTGGAAGGCCCCATTAGCTACTACAACAATGCCAATACAAGTACACTTCCTTTAATGGAGATCATCAAGTAACTCTTCTCATGGTGAAATTTAACATTCATTAATACTTTTTGGAGAATTAAGTGCACCAAGGCATTAAACTTGAAATAAAAATCTAGTGTGAATTTATTTACTCTTGATACATAAAACAGGATTCATTATCAAATGGTTTCTCGACTATACCCGCCTGTCTCTGATCAAGATCTCATAGTTCTCATCTGGGGCACACTATAACAGCAATTTAGTCACTATTGGCCCTCTTAAGAGTGGATTAGGATGGCTTACCAGTGCTTCAAAGTCGAAACTCTTCGCTCGCGATAGTCCTGGCACCATTTTCAGATCGTATCTTGTAAGTAGCTCGGCGAGAATTAATTTGATGTTCAGGTGCCCCAGATACCGTCCTGGACACGCATGACGTCCGTAGCCGAAGGATAAATCGTTCTTGCCTACACTGTAGTACAAGTGCTTGTTCTCTTCGCCGGGTCTCTGCCGCATCCTGTAGAAACGGAGGCCGTCAAACTGATGGGGATTCTCGTAGTGAATGCTATCCACGTGAATCGATGCCGTGTTAACCTCGAGCTTTGTGCCCTTGGGTATAAATGTGCCGTCAGGTAGTGTCAGATCCGCAGTCGCACCCCGCTGGAAGGTGCCTGCGTTTTATGGTGCAACAATTAGTAATGATAGATTTCGTCGGGATGTACCGTTGACTCACTCAGATCCGGGGCCGACAGTCTCTGGCTCTCCTTGATGAAGCTGTCAAGCTTCTTCATAGCACTGATGGAGTCTTTGTTAAAAAGTCCATCGCTAGATCGCGGCACAGACGCCAACTCGTCACGGATCTCCTGGATATAGACTGGGTAGGCAACCAGGTCATAGATGGCCTGGATTATGGACGAGAAAGTAGTCACGGTCCCAACTGCGACCAACGTCATCTGATACAGCAGCTGCGTTTCAAGGTCCGCCGCGTACTGCGCGTTTTTCCCATCGCTGAGGAGGTCAAGGACAGAGGGCGGGTCCTCCAAATCCCCACCCTTTTGCTGTCTCTCCGAGACTGTCTGCTTCACCCTTTTCCTACCAATACGCCACTGCTCAGCGATGGCTGCGCGCTGCGGAATCAACCGGAAAATCAGAGGTCGAAGAAAAGGTGGCCATTCTTTCAGTGCACGAATGCAATCGAAGGTCGAGATGACATAGCCTGTTGACGCTGTGATCCATTCATCATCAAGGCTCGCAGCCGTACTCTGAAAAACTCTTGCGTTGTTGGTTCCAGTGATTTTCAGAATAGAGTCGTGAACTTTGACTTTCGTCCAGTCTTGTGTTTCGCCATACTTGTTAGTTCGCTGCCGATGGAAAGCCATGATTGACTGGGGTGAGTAGGGATGTACCATCATAACACCCTACTATCTCTGGCATGTTCTTCTGAACCATCCTGTGCAAGATTGGGGTATATGCAGCTGTTTCTTGGAGTTTAGTCACTGGTCACTCATTTTCCAGATGGTCATCATGCACTCACAGAGAGATGGGTTCATCCCACCCTTTATAACGCTGATCAGATGATCAGATGCTCCCCCGAAGTGAGTGAATTCTACCTGCATATCCTAAGTTGTCGAGTTAATACCGTCGGACTCAAAAGTGACAGCTCTGGAGTTGCGAATTTACATTGTCGATAGATTGCTTAAAGCTCAGATGAGGATGGCTCTTCAGGTTGTCGAGGAAGCTTGGAGGAATGACGACCTTGACACCTATGTAGTACTAGGAGTCAGTACGAGAGAGTCCATGACTTTCTAGTCCAGTCAACTTACCGTCTCTTGTATCCATTCCATAAACGGTATCCCGGAACTGTTTGTACCCTTTGAGCATCACCTCTCGCGGCCGATAGCAGTATTGCAGGGCCCGTGCCTTTGGGCTCGATGTCTCGTCTGATAGGACGATGTGTTTCAGCCTGAGCTTTCTTCGGCCTATGGCCGCCACCACCTGTGTGACAACGGCCAACAGCAGCCCAGCAGCAGCAAGCAGCACAATCCATGCCCGAGGCTGCTCCAGCCACGACCGGAAAGCTTCTGCATTGTGCGCGCGAAGCCATTCTCGTAGTATCGGAACATCGATTTGCGACATTATGTCTCTCGCCTTCATGGGAGTGATGTTGGTTGGGATGTGAAACTCTAGGAGGCACAAACAGCGTGAAGCCAAAGGGGCGCAGAAGCAAAGATAAACCAGCAGTACACGGTGCACGCGATTGAGTGAGACTAGGACGTATCTGGCTGGAGTCTTACTTGCAACATCAAATACTGCATTACTCTGTGTCGGCTAGCTTCCGCTGGATTTGGCTATGGCTACTTCACTAGTGTGGCCCCTTCCAACGGATTCCGCCCAATCCGCCTCCGCCATCCACGCACAACACACGGAGATTGTCGCCCGGGGCTCAAATGTCCGGACATTTAGAAGGTTCACGTCTAACCAGCCACAAAAGTTGGTATGATCGACTACACACATCTCCCGTGCAAGACACTTATCTCTTGCATAGCCCCTGTTGGTACTCCGAGCCACCTGTCTCCTATCAATTGCAGCCACGACAATTACTCGGATCATTGGACACCACAATGACTGAGCAGATCCCTCAGACGCTGGCTGGCAAGGTCGCCCTAATCTCAGGGTCCTCTACCGGTATTGGTGCCTCGATCGCACTTGAGCTCTCTGCACGCGGCGCCAGCATTGTGCTCAACTATCCCTTTGCCGAACTTGAAGAACAGGCAAACTCCGTTGGCAAGAGGCTCAAAACACCCTGGATCGCTGTCCGAGCCGATCTCGCCACGCTCGAAGGTCCCAAAGAACTCGTTGCTGCCGCTGTCGCACGTTTTGGCATCATTCATATCCTCGTCAATAACGCTGCAGTCGTACCACACTGTCCCACCTGGAAGGTCACGCCTGATGTTTGGGACCGGACCTTCAACCTCAACTCAAGAGGGACGTTTCTGTTGACACAAGCGGTCCTACCTCACCTACCTCCTTACAAGCCTTCATCGCCACCCGCTCTGTCAGGAGTTCCGGGCGGCGGAAGGATTATATGTATCGGCTCCGGCTCTGGACGGATACCCCAGCCAGATCTCGTAGTCTATTCGTCTACTAAGGGCGCTTTGGACTCAATGATTAAGGTCTGGGCGAAGGAACTGCCGCCGGTTTATGGGTGTACTGTGAATGGAATAGCACCAGGGCCGGTCAATACTGAGACTTTTAGACAAGGCGCAGGAGACCAACTAGAAGCTATCAAGGCTAGCTTCGAGAAAGATACGCCTTGCGAGGGCTGTCTCGCCGAACCAGAGGATGTGGCCTGGGCTGCGGCGTGGTTGGCCGAAGAACGATCGAAGTGGATCAACGGGGAATATATTATGGTCAATGGAGGCCTTAGTATGGTATAGGTAGATTCAATTACTTCTCAGTTGCATGGAGTCTACTCATTAAACACTGTCATGTCGGCGACAGCTCTAGAAGACTTGGTTTATAGACAAAGATATACCTTTCACAAAAGTCTAAATAATTGGTAAACAACACTAGCTCACTGTATTAGAGTATCGTTCTTATCACTCTCATTACATTAGAGTGCCGGTACTTTTAAGACTACCGATATCCGAAGTGCACATAAACATGAGACAGTAGAGTGATCTTTCAGAACCGGGAAGCAAAAGGTGCACCCCTAATAAAAAGGCCTAAGACCTTCCCCACAAGGGGTCGTCACCTAATCTAATAAGAACGCGTGACAGGTCCATTTGTGAAGGTGATTCCCACCTTACTAGATCGTAGACACGTTGCAAAGTGAGTGGGCGCGTGCGTGTGCTTATTCAAAGAGCTATGTGATGTTTAATGCACATGTAGAGACTCTGTATAGCTTGCCAAGGTATGGGTCATCATGAGACAGCCCCTATGATACATCGTAGTCTGTAAGACCTTGTAAGTCTCGTGGTAATCTACACGTAGCCTCATGGTTCATACCAGATGCGCTCTTTTGTAGTCCTACCCAAATGCTAATGACTTTCCAACGTTACATACTCTGATCTTAAATCCGACAAGTGACAGCGTCCTCTTGGCTCAGCCCGGCCCCTTTAGTCTGCATCGTGCCTGGCGGGAACATGCTGTATCGGTCGATCACGATCGGCCAAAAGCCGAGTTGAAGCTCACGGGGACGGCACCCTTACTGTTGTTAAGTCACGAGGGCAAGTCTTTTCCCCGAAAAATGCTACGTTACGCTCCTTTGCGGGGGGTCACTTTTCCAGAAATGCCCAGGACCAGGCACACTTGACAAGAGCGAAACTGAAACATCTCGGCCCCCACCTACTAAGTTGGTCGTAGCTAGATACTACCTTGTAATCTCATTTGCCGCCCAGCGCGTGTGACAATTGAATAGGTTTATGGCAACGACAACTCAGAAGCATGGGATCAACTGTACCAGATACTTGAGCTCACAGTGCACGGAACGAAGCAATTCACAATGTATGCTGTGAAGGCTATGTATAAAGATGCTCTGAGATCCTCTGCGGGACTGAGCGGTGGTCAAGAATAGGCAGTCGCGTCTTGTATAGCCACGTCGTCTTCGTCGTCTTCAGTTCCGACATTAGCTGTCATTGCTCCCGTGATAATTGGTTTCACAATGTCGCGTCTCCTTGATGCCGGTCTCGTGGCTCTGCCCCTCCTGTCGGCCATGCTCGGCGCCGCACCAGCATCAGCACAGAGCACCTGCGCCACAAAGGGAAAGCCGTCCGGCCATGTTCTACAGGGCTACTGGGAGAACTGGGACGGCTCCAGCAACGGAGTGCACCCGGGGTTCGGCTGGACGCCCATCGGGAACTCGCAGATTAGGGCGCACGGCTACAACGTCATCAACGCAGCCTTCCCCGTGATTCTCTCGGACGGTACGGTCCTGTGGCAGGACGGCATGGACTCGGGCGTCAAGGTCGCCACGCCGGCCGAGATGTGCGCCGCCAAGGCCGCGGGCGCGACCATCCTCCTGTCCATCGGCGGCGCGACGGCGGGCATCGACCTCAGCAACAGTGCCGTGGCCGACAAGTTTGTCTCGACCGTCGTGCCGATCCTCAAGCAGTACAACTTCGACGGCATCGACATCGACATCGAGACCGGGCTGACGGGCAGCGGCGACATCAACACGCTGTCGACCTCGCAGGCCAACCTGGTCCGCATCATCGACGGCGTGCTCGCCCAGATGCCGTCCAACTTTGGGCTGACCATGGCGCCCGAGACGGCCTACGTGACGGGCGGCAGCGTTGCCTATGGGTCCATCTGGGGCTCGTACCTGCCTATCATCAAGAGGTACGTCGACAACGGCCGCCTGTGGTGGCTCAACATGCAGTACTACAACGGCGAGATGTACGGCTGCTCCGGCGATTCGTACGCCGCTGGGACCGTGGCCGGTTTCATCGCGCAGACGGACTGCCTGAACAAGGGGCTCGTCATCCAGGGCACGACCATCAAGGTGCCCTACAACATGCAGGTCCCCGGCCTACCCGCGCAGCAGGGAGCCGGCGGTGGCTACATGGTTCCCGCGCTGGTGGGCCAGGCGTGGGACTACTATGGCGGGAAGCTCAAGGGCCTGATGACCTGGTCCATCAACTGGGATGGATCAAAGGGCTGGACATTTGGCGACAATGTGAAGGGCCGCCTGGGCACGGCTTAGTGGGCTGCCAGGAACGTGACAAAGCAATTCTCTCGTACATATTGGGGCGGGGTCATGGCTATATTACTACTGTAGCTCTGCACATACTAAGAATTTTAGGTTTGATTCACTCTGACTTGCCGATGGTTTGTGTTCAACTCGTTCGCCCTCACGAAGCTTTAACTCCCAATCCCTTTTACAGCTACGCAAAGCGGTCAAATGTTCCACACTGATAATATAACTGAAGAGAGAGAAAAGAAAATCATATCTGTCAACTTCAATACAAACTAATCTCTGTGGTCTGGAAGTGTAAAAAGAGGTCAAATCCGAAAGAAAGAGCAAAAGAAAAGACAAAAAATGATAAGCTCTCCGATACGGGGAATCGAACCCCGGGCTCGGCAGTGAGAGTGCCGGATGTTAGCCACTACACCATATCGGATTGGTACCGTACCGGAAGCTGGCTTCCCGATTCGGATGTGGGAGGTACGCCCTTATTGAACTATATACAGACTAGAGAGAGTGGTGGGGATGTTGCCAACGGAGAGTGGATAGCCAAAGTCGAGGTGGGGCGAGACTGTTCTCGTCTAGATTGTGCAGGCGAGATGTACTTGTAAAATCTGTATTTTCGGCCCATAAGACTCAGATAACTACACCTTAAGGCGATCGTGCCCGTTAACCGCCTGAATGGAGTCCCCCAAGTAGATCATTGGCGGCCCAGGCTGAGATTCTGTCACACTGAGGACGTGACGGCCTGATCGGCAAGGAAAAGTCGCCTAAGCTAGCCTTTGCCGTTTTGCCCAATCCCTGCTTCAGGCCTGAACGATGGACACAAGTGCAAAACTCCCAAATGTACACTTTGCTGCCCAACGTAGCCTGGTAGCAAAGCATCGATTTGATTGAGCCTGATCAAATCAAGACTTCTATATAAGGAGCCGATTTCTCCCTTCCTCAAATGCTGGGAGTCGTCTGTGCTTTGCACCCTGATTTTTAGAAGCATTCACGCTCGTGAAACTTCATACACACAACATCAAGTCGCCGCAACCAAACCGCACTTTCTAGCACGGTTTCTAAGTCGTAGCCAACCTTGCCTACATATGATGGTATGCAGCACACTCAAACGTCGATGGCAGATTCATCTGATCTTAGTATACAGGAGTTCGAAATCGGAGATCGCGTTAAGAACCCTAGCGACCATAGCGATTCGCCTTACGTATTCATAATCAAATCAGTTAACGGTAAAACATATACTGTTCAGAAAGAGAATACCAGCGACGCAGCGATCACTTATCAGGAGCACGAGATCGAGAAGGTCGACAAGTGAGGGGTTAGTTTAGAGGCTATGGCCTAGATAGCATATAGGCTTCACTTCAATTGTGAAGACGAATTCGAATCTCTCCCTACTCTTCTAGTGGATGTTACCAGGTCTATGCTACTGGTCTATGCGAAGATTGTGGGCCGGAAGATATGGTCAACAAACATTCAAAGACATGTTTAGCTGTGGACTGTCACATTATTGCTGCTCCTTTTTCGCCATGCTTTCCAGCTCATCCTTAGAAATCTGAAAGAAGCAAGAAAATAGAATCTAATTCGCCATAGCTCGTTTCGACAAGGTATTCAGGGCAGTCGTTCTATTTCGGAACTAAATATTCTACCCTGCTGCCCGCAAAACCCACATGCAGGCTTTTGAAGAGATATGTCGTGGATTATCCTAGCGATTCAGGTACCGGGCGCCACCAGCCTTACTAAACCTTCTCGGAAGACTCGAGGTGCTCAGATTGCTTTAGCTTGGCCTCCGTGAAACCATCAGGGTTATTCTCAAGCTCGGTGAGGATAGCGCCAGCGTTGGATGACTTCCAGCCTAGAGGAATATCGGTCAATGCATGAACAAAGCGTACTTGGTCTGGCGGTGTTAGACTTACCTCTTGA
The DNA here is from genome assembly GCF_004353045.1 of Thyridium curvatum. Classification (NCBI taxonomy): domain Eukaryota; kingdom Fungi; phylum Ascomycota; class Sordariomycetes; order Thyridiales; family Thyridiaceae; genus Thyridium; species Thyridium curvatum. The sequence goes on along the minus strand of NW_022156838.1, from coordinate 102,319 downwards.
TTTGCGAGCAGGTACGCGAGCCTCGAACATCTCATCAATTTCCTCGAGGGACCGGCCCTTGAGGTCGGGAAGGTAGAAGTAGCCCCAGATGAGGGCCAGCAGACTGGTGGCGCCATAGATGAAGCCGACACGGGACTGTAGGTTGGCGTATGGTGCCTTGAGCAGATACGGCAGCGTAAAAGTTGCGGCAAAGTTGAAGATGTTGTTGAAAGTCCAAAACACCATCATAGACTTATCACGAAGGGTGGTATGGGGTACCTCGGCCTGGACAACGGTGGTGGTCGACGCAAATGCAGTGATGTAGCAGAAGGGGAAGAACATGGCCATGGCAACAATGCCCTTCTTGACCTCCAGGGTGGCTGGGCTGATAGAGCCTAGTGCACCCATGGCGAGCAGTGAAGCGGCCGAGAAGGAGCCAAAGAAAAGGAAGAAGCGGCGGCGTCCAACACGGTCAATGAAGAAGATGACCAGCAGACAGCCAAAGACCAGGAAGGAACGCTTGATCATGGTGGCCGTAAAGGCATCCATGACATTGATCGACTTGAGGAAGATGGCACCGTACTGCGAGGCAAATGACTGGCCCGTGAGCTGGGTGCAGGCGGAAGCAACGATACCGGTCATGGTACGTCTCAGGTTGGGTCCGCGGACTAACTCCTTCCATGAGCCCATCTTGGACATGCGACTTGCCTCAAGGGCCTCGTTGAGCAGGGTTATCTCGGCCTCGACGCTGTACCCATCTACAGCGCCATTGAGATATTGGAGGTTGCGACTGGCTTTCTCCTGCTGTCCGCGCCGCAAGAGCCAACGCGGCGACTCAGGCACCAGGATGGCGCCGAGGAGGACGATAGCCGGCCAGATGAACATGCAGATGATTGGGATCTGCCACGAGCTATCGTCCTTGTAGGTGCTGGTCTTGTTGGTCACGATGGACGCGATGAAGGCAGCGAAGATGTGGTTGAAGGTGTAGAACGCTACCATCCTGCCTCGGACTGCTGCGGGAACGATCTCGGCTGTGAACATGGGCACGCACCACGCCTCCATGCCGACGTGCATCTGGATGATCATGCGTCCGGCAAGGATCTGTCCAAAGGTCTTGGAAGTGTAGCAGACGGCGATACCGGACATGCAAATGCAGTTCATGATAATGAGTACGGCCTTACGGCCGAAGCGCTCGCCAATTTGGGAGGCTACAATGACACCGAGGGCGAAGAGGATGAGCGGGAAGGAGTTGAAGTATGCTAGATGGTCGGCTGAGAATCCATACTTCTTGGTCTTGGGGTCGAACTCGCCAAATCTCTTCTCGAATGCTGCCAAGATCCCAGTTAGACTAGTCCATGAGCCTCAAAGCTTGACTTGTGGTCTCCAAAGCTTGTCCCGGCGAGGCTATCAGTTTGATACTTACGAGTCATCGCCTGGATGGTGTCCAGTACAGCAGTGTCGAATCCATAAGCAAAGACACTGGTGCCGATGATGGTGCACGCCATCAGCAGGTTCGAAGTCATATGCTTCGTCACCTTGACATTGTGATCATTGAAGAATTGCAACATGATGGTGGCGGGCTCAAGAAGCTCGAGAAGGAAAGGCGATGGGATGTATCGAGGCCCAAAAAGCGCAGGGCATGACTGGCTGGGAAACATCTCCTTATTAATGCCCATCCAGCGTTCAACTTAGCAACGTGGAGAGATCTGGGGACGTGGAGAAAACGATGGAGAGAATGGCCCCCCAATGCAAACCCTTCGCTTCAACACGAACCAACCTGACTTGGTTCCCACCTTATTACCACGTTCGCCCCTCTATACCATAACCCCGGTTTTCACTGGGGCACCTTTACCTAGCGGAGACATAGCTTCGGGTTGCTCCCCGTGGGTTTTCTGGAGATTATGGTCTCTCGAGTTTCAGACAGCGAAGATGTTATTTCTTGGTGCAGCTTCTTTTTGCAATCTTGTGTCTTGATCAGAATATCGTGCAAGGCTGTATCTGGATCTCTACAACTCTGGCAACCATACTGGCGGCTTGGCTGCTGCTTGGCTACTGCTTGGCTGCTTGGCTTCTTGGCTGCTTGGCTACTTGGCAGACCGAGGCGCCAACGAGTCATGTGGGCACAACGAGGATGGAGACACGAGTCTGGCTCTCCACAATCTTCCCCAATGGCTTCGGCTCGAAAAGACAGCTTCTGCTGCATGTGATTGGCCATGGTAGCACGCTCGGGGGACTTCCCGAGATTCCCAGTCAGTGCCCTACCATCCTCACCTCCATCCCTGTCTATCATGCAGTCGTTCTGTTCCCCGAGACTTTACCATTCAAACACACACCAACACGCAGAGACCTGAGAATATCGGTCGCAAAGCTCCCCGTGGCGCGCAGTCAATTGGACGCACTCTTGTGCGAGCGACTCCCCGGGCGCCGCTGGTTGATCGCGATGGCCGAACCGTCACCGGCCGACCAGCCGCCGCCTCCACCTCCACCTCCGCATCCCCCAGGGCAGCAGCAACAGCAGCCTCCACAGTCGCAGTCGCAGGCGGCCAAGCGGACCAAGACACGGCTCGCTTGCCAGGAGTGCCGCGACCGCAAGGTGCGCTGCGACGGGGTCCGCCCGGTGTGCAACTCGTGCAAGCGCAAGGGGCTGGGCCCGGAGCACTGCATCTATGTCGATCTCAATGCCGACGTGCGCCCGGAGTACGTCAAGTCCCTCGAGGGCCGCATCCGAGAGCTCGAGCAGAACCTGCTCAAGCAGGAGGAGGGCCGGCTGTCGTCGCCGCTGCCGACGCCTGTCCTGGCCGACCAGCCTGCCGCCACCCGCCCGAGCTATTTCGCCGGCTCGCCCGGTGTGCCAGGCAAACTCGACCTTGCCAGTCCCAACCATGCCATTGGCGACGAGCCTCCCATCCACGGCATCAAGCGAAAACGCGTAGAAAGCATGGATCCCATGCTGCACCGCGGCTACCCTCCCGAGCACTTCCAACACCCTGCCCAGCCTCTGCCACCACCTCCGCCTCAACAAGGCGCTCCGACACCAGCAGGAGGACCGCCCACATGGCAGTCTCTTGAAAGTCAACCCAGTCAGCAGCGGCGCAGTAACTCGTTCCGCGGCACCCCTCCCAGCGCCAACAATACGCGGTTCAGACTCCGGCCTGGCAGCCGCGGTGGTGACGCCGACGATGACTCCGCGACACAGTCTGCAAGCGTGATGGGCGCCGCGGATGGCGAACCGGGCGATACCAATGTCTTCCTCGGGCCGTCGAGCGCGGCAGCTTTCATGAAAGAGGTCCGGTCCTCGCGAAAACGAACCTCTGATCATCCCGGCGACGATGCGGCAAGCTCGACGGGGTCGCGGGTGTCCCGGATGCGGACCAAGGCCGAACATGAAGACCTTTTAAAGGTGATGGATGAGCTCGTGCTCCCGCCGAAGCGTGTTGCCGACGCTCACATCTCCAAGTACTGGGAGTATAATCATACCTTGTATCCGATCATGCACAGACCGAGCTTTATGAAGAGGTACAAGCCCTGTTGCTCTCTATCCGCCTTGAAATTTCATGGGGGAATGCTGACAGAAGTTTCCCGACAGGTATCGAGATATGTGGCACGATGACAACGCCGCGGCTCATCACGACTCAGCACACGCGACAGAGACAGCGCACACCCTCCGTGCCTTTCACGCCGTCTTTAACATTATGCTTGCCTTGGGCTGCACATTTGCATCACCCACCGGCATCACGCCAGCCTCACGCAAGAACGCCGAAGTGTTCTTCAAGCGGGCGCAGAAGCTCATCAATAAAGCTGACCTCGAGCATGGGACCCTCGACCTGGTGCAGGCCATGGTCCTCACGGCGCAGTATCTCCAGGGGACAGGCTCGGTCAACCGCTGTTGGATCACCGTGGGGATGGCCATTCGTGTTGCTCAGGGCATGGGCATTCAGCTCGACTTGCCCTCAGAGAGCCAGGCTGAGCAGCAGCAGCGGAGGAGAACGTGGTGGTGCTGCGTGCAGCTGGATAGGTGCGGACGCATTTGTTCTCACTGAGGCTCCTTTCGCTGACAGACAAATCCTCCAGAGTATTCAGCATGACCTTTGGCCGACCGCCAATGATTGTGTGGCCGACGGTTGTTCCCATGCCCGAACCAGTCGAGGATGATGTTCTCTCGCTCGAGCCGGGAAGCTCGGTGCAACCTATTGCGCCACAAGCCGTATCAATCACTGCATTCTTTGTGCAGGCGCTGCTATTGACGAAGATCCTGATGGAGGTGTTAAGGTTAGTCACCGAAGATTGACACGGATGCATACTCATGACACTAATATTCGACGTGTTAAGGCAAATGTACTCGCCCACTGCCGAAAGTAGATCTAGAGAACGTGGAGCTTTCCCTACAACGGATTGTACCCTGGTGCTTGAGATTGATGAGCAGATGGGGTCGTGGCGAGCTGGACTGCCGGAATATCTCGTGTATGGAGGGAACATGGACACCGTGAAACGCGAGTTCATCTTCCAGCGCCAGGCGACGACATTGTATTGTCGGTAGGCTATATACTACATCCCATAATCCGTCGATTCTGTATGTACTGATCGCATCGATACCAGCTACCTTCATCTCCGGATACTCCTATTCAGACCTACCACCGTCATCCTCGCCAAGAGCACAGTCTTCGACCCAGCACGCAATGCCGAATTCTCAGCCTTTCAACGGATGACTGCTCGAGCCTGTGTGAGTGCCTGTGTTCTCGCTGCCCAGGAACTCATCCGGATCCTCTGGACGGAGACGAACTCGGGCCGGCTTGGACCTTGGTGGTACTCTGTATTCTGTAAGCCCTTTCCTCCGCATGCTTCCAGTCAGCAAATCTTAGACTAACTCCCGTGGTAGACTTGTACACTGCAGGAACCGTGGTCTTGTCCATGTTCATGGCGCCAGAGATCCAGGCGGCCCCCCTTGAGCTCCTAGATTCACTGGAGAACTCCTGGAACCAGTGCATCGAGGCTCTGCGCTACTACGCCGACTCCGATAGTGCCTTCGCCAAGCGTTGTCTCTGGACTCTGCAGACGGCCCACGTCCAGGGCATGTCGGAGATGAACAGTCAGCACACCATCGAGGACCAGATAGCCGGCGGCAATGCTGGTGGCGCGCCCCGAGTTGATGCCAATGGGCCGGCGAGGATGCTGGGCCCCGATGAGGCAGTTCCTAATCCCAACGACCCATACGGCTTCCATGACCCGGCGATCACGAATCTCGGAGAGGGCGTGTTGATGGACCCGTGGTGGCCAGCCGGCAATTTGGATTGGTTGGGCAGCATCCCTAGCGAGATGGATGCGCCAGGGGATCTTTACGATACCCGGGATCCGCGCATGCCTTGACTTGGAGAGATTGTATGATATCCCGTATGTATAAAATGCTTGCATTTAGTGGTTCAGGGAGGTGCCACCCGGATGGAGTTTGGAGTATAGCATGCAAAGGGTTTGTCAGAGCTTCTTGCGGCATGGCGTGCACAATACACATGTACCAACGTGCGTTCCATGAATGGATTCTCCAATGTCCCAGTTGAGATAGCAAACAATGAATATTCTTACAGAATCAGAATCGCTCAGATGTACAGTGCTATGTGTAGTGTCATGCATGTCATGTCATGTCCCTGTCCCCGCATCCGTTTCTCATTTCCCAACACCTCCTCCTCCATGCACCCTTTACTCCTTGCGGTACATGCCCAATTGCGTCAGCAGCGGCTTGTCGTTGACGGCAAACAGGTACGCCGTCTCGCCCTCCTCGGCGACGTGCACCCTCTGCGTCCACGCGGGGACGGCAAACGAGTCGCCGCGGGACCACTCGACGACCTTCTCCTCGCCGCTGGCCAGGCGGAGGGTCGTCTTGCCCTTGCCCTGGTAGCAGTGGTAGATGAAGGAGCAGGTCTCGCGCATGGGGGACGACTTGGCGCCGGCGTCGACGCGCTCGGCCTGGCCGCCGACCGTCTTGGACAGGGGTCGGCGGGAGTCGCCCTCGCCGATGCCGTAATGGTAGATGGCGTGGACGCCGGGCTGGGCGTCGAGGTCGGCCTGAGCCGTCTCCCAGCCGATGCGGAGGTCACTGTCATCCTCGCTCGGTCTAAAACGTCACTGTTAGTATTGGGGTACGGGTGGTGGTGGTGGTCTGCGGAGGTGGGTAGACTTACTCGCTGGGGTACCTGGGCTCCTTGTAGATCTCGGCAAAGTTGGTGGGGAAGGCCTGATACAGAGGCAGGTCGAGCCCGTCGAGCCAGATCATGGGGCCCTCGCCCTCGTGGCCGTGGTCGTGCCACTGCCAGCTGGGCGTGGTGATGACGTCTCCGCGCCGCATGGTGACCTTCTTGCCGCCGACGGCGGTGAAGCCGCGCTCGCCCTCGATGATGAAGCGCAGGGCGAAAGCAGTGTGCCTGTGGGCGATGGCGGTCTCGCCGGGCAGGATGAGCTGCAGGCCGCCGTAGAGGGTGTCGGTGGTGTAGGGGGCCGTCATGGCGGGGTTGACGAGCATGAGGACGCGGCGCTCGGCCTCCTCGGCGTTGACGAGCCGGCCGGCCTCCTCGAGCAAGGGACGCAGCTCTTTGTACTTCCAGCTAGCGACCTCGGCCTTGGGCGCGGGGCGAGGGGGCACCATGGCCTCCATGACGGTCCAGAGGGCGCCGACATTGGAGGCGGGTAGGCTGGCCAGGTACTTGGCCTGCTCCTTGTTCTCGACCTTGTGAGGAGACATGGCGGTGATTTGTTCTGAAGATGAGACTGTATTGGGAAGCAAGAACTTTGGGAGGGAATGGAGCAACGCTTGGAATGACTATGGAGCTGGACTGGACTCCTTCCGCGATAGATGTCGAGATCGCTCTGGAGATATAATGCACGAAATGCTGGGGCACACGGAACAGAACGCGAATGACAGACGTTGGATCTCGGAACAAGAAGAAGACTAAAAGCCACGAATCTGCTCACAATGAACTGTTTCTGTGCTCATTTGCTCGTTTTCCTTTCCCCGGAGGGCTTGGTTGCTCCAAAACACGGGGGTTCGGCAGTTGCGGGGTGCATCGTTGCCACGAGCTGGTTCGATCTCGGGGAGCGTTCCGAGCGAACCCCCCCCATTTTCCTCGGAGCCATTTCCGGCCATCTAATTCATTCACAGAGCGTCACTTGTCCACTGGCCCTTGTGTATTTCGGCCTTCGGCTTGAAGTGAGCAAGACTGTGATTGTGGTCATTTGGCCCTTCTGGTCAGTCATTTGATGGCTGGTTCCGAACAATCCGTGTTGCTCAGATCTCGGAACGGAAGCGGGCAGGAGGAGGCGCTGATCGGATGTCGGACTCACCCGTTCTCAATCAGACTTGTGCGCACCAACTTGATGTCGCCTCCGTGCTTCCAAGGGACCGTCCACAGCGTGCAGCCGCAGTTGCCGCAGAAATGTTTCTCCTTGGGGAGGCCGCTCTCCGTGCCCTTGGTGATGGTGTAGTATCGCATAGAATCAGAAGGGTCTTCGATATCTATGCTAGAGGACGGATACTTTGCGAACTGGACCTCAAGGGTTAGCTGACATACCAAGCATCTCTCCCATGCTCGGGAGATCGACGACGACTGGAGTTGAAGGCGGCGAGGAAATATGAGCAGCTTCTTTCCATTTCTCCACGGGGAACAGAGGGGCTCAGACCCACTCACTATCTGGTATTTGCTGCCCGCATTCTTCTGGCAGTGGCTGCAATAGCACGCCACGACCTGCTCCGGCTCGCCGGTGAGGGTGTACGTGATGCCTCCGCAGAGGCAGGAGCCGTAGTAGATCACTGGTTCTTCCATGGCTGATCCCGCCGAGCGTTGGCAGATCCTCACGTTTCACGCGTTTGCTAGAAGCCTAGAACAAAGCAGGGCGAGGTTTGGTGGATTCGAGGGCTCGGCAGATTTTTCCCACCAAGACAATTCCCCACCCTCGACACGGAGGGGTGGTGTTGCATCACCACTGGAGCTTCGTCATTATTGCGGCTCTCTTCTAATCAATCTACTCGTAGATGCAACAGCGATAGATAGTATGAATCACGTGCAAAATGTCATCTTTTTCTTCTCAAAAAAAGCAGCAGACTGTATCAACCAGTGTGGTATTGGGAGATCAAGCCCAGTAGTGGCTTCTACCAGTTTGCTGATAAACTGAGCCGGATTCACAAGGCAGCTCTGGGCTCGAATCAGAAAGAATGTAGAGTCATGTTTCTACAAGTCGCAAAATAATGGCGCACCATTTACATTGATAATATATTTGCACCAAACGACATATATGTACGTATATTTCATGGGCAATGAGCAGTCCTGGACATTACCTCTTCCTGTTCCTCACACTGGCTCGCAACGGTTCTACGAAGGAACACGACTACGTATACCCCTGATCACAGGATGGCTTGAATATTTCTCTCCGTGTAGTAAACAAGCTGAAGCTGGCTGTTCAGGAAAGATGGTGTCTCCCAGGGTGGGTGAGCTGAACAATCCACTCCAATCCTGCAACCAGTCCACATCACAATGCAGGCATGCTTTCTGTGCCTTTCAGGTGGACCAGCAAACTGTGTCCTTCAACTCGACTGAAGAGAAGCATCACTCCAAATCAAGGATAGTTACCCACCCACTCCGCGTACAAAACGATAACAGGCAGACGTAACGCAGCTAGGTACCAGGCCACCTGCCATGCGTTCCCAGCCTAGCCGATCCAGTCTGGCGGGTACGGCTTCGTTACCTTGGCCTCGGGTCGGTCACGGCCCTGGGTGCACACCGGTGACACCACCTATACGCAAGAGAGACGCCGTCTCCGGTTAATTGGCCGGTTGAAGTGTTTACCCCTCGGGGCTGCCAAGTGAAGTGCGGGAGCCCACATCGTGAATGTTGAAGCTTTCCGGACCCGGAATGGCGCCGTTTTACGGGTCTGGTTGAGAAGGATTTAACTGTTTTTCAACATGTCTCAGCGATGAATCCGCACTGCTTCGGGAATAACCAACGAGAGAAATCCGTCGGCAGGACTCCTTTCCGACGGCTGGTCCATTAGCTGTGGACTTTTTAGGCTTGCCTTAGGGCTCCCCCACAGCGCGACGCCTCCGCAAATTCAACGACGGGGCCGGAGTGTCGGCCCGTCGTTTGAATCTCACTCGGTAGGCCGATGTCGATGCTGCTGGCTTCGCAGCGTCGGGTGATTGACTTTACCTTATATCGAAGCCTCGAATCAAGGGACGCGAACCGGCCTCAGCATCCTGAAACCAGACCTTCGTAGGGCTTGTGCTCGTTTCCATCCCGACATCATGACCTATTCGGTGGCCGATTTCGACCCCGCCATCAAAGGTGCTCTCCCATCTGACTTCCAATGGGGCTATGCTACCGCCGCGACACAGATAGAGGGCTCATGGGATGTAGATGGAAAGGGAGTCTCGATATGGGACAAGTTCAGCCAAGAGGCCGACATTCGGGTGGACGACAAGTCAACGTGCAAGGACACTTGCCGCTCATATGACTTGTTCAAGGAGGATGTCGCTCGCATGAAGGCCTACGGAGTCACCGGGTACCGCTTCTCCTTCTCATGGACCCGTATCATCCCCCTCGGAGGCAAAGATGACCCCATCAACGAGGCTGGCATCGAGTTTTACAACAAGCTCATCGACGAGCTGCTGGCCAACGGCATCACCCCCTTTGGAACCATCTTCCACTGGGACACCCCTCAGACACTCGAAGACCGATATGGTGGCTTTCTTAACAAAGAACAGATGGTCCCTGACTTCCTCCGATATGCTCGTGTGTGTTTTGAGCGCTTCGGCGATCGCATCAAGAACTGGATCACCGTTAATGAACCCGGTGTCTTCTCACTAGCCGGCTACGCGGGCGGCGCGCACGCCCCCTGCCGTTCGAGCATCAACGAGAAGTGCAAGGAGGGCGACACGAGTCGCGAGCCGTGGCTGGTCGGCCACACCCTGCTGGTCGCGCACGGGTACGCCTGTGACTTGTACAAGCGCGAGTTCCAGCCCACACAAAAGGGCAGCATCATGATCACCCTGAGCGGCAACTGGTCCGAGCCCTGGGACGCCGCGGACCCCAAGGACATCGAGGCCGCTGAGCGGTCCAACCAATTCGAGATCGCGTGGTTCGCCGACCCGCTGTACGGCAAGAACCCCGAGGTCGACTACCCGGCGTGCATGCGAGAGCAGCTCGGCGACCGTCTGCCTCACTTCACTGAGGAGGAGAAGAAGTTGATCCGCGGCAGCTCTGAGTACTACGGCATGAACTCGTACACCTCCTTCTACAAGCGACACAGGGATACCCCGGCGCCGCCCGAGGACCTCAAGGGCAACGTCGATATCCTGGACAACAACAAGCAGGGCCAGTCGCGCGGCCCGGAGACCGACACCGTCTGGCTGCGGTCGACGCCGTGGGGATGGGGCAAGCTCCTGCGGTGGATCTGGAAGCGCTACGAGATGCCCATCTACATCACCGAGAACGGCACGACGGCCAAGGGCGAGCACGGCTGGAAACCTCAGAGCGCCGACGACGTCCTGGAGGACCCGTTCCGCGTCGAGTTCTACAAGGGGTACCTGACCGAGGTGGCCACGGCCTCGCAGGAGGGCGTCATTATCAAGTCATTCTTTGCCTGGTCGTTCATGGACAACTGGGAGTGGTCCAACGGCTTCACAAACCGGTTTGGCGTTACATGGGTGGACTTCGCCAGCGCAGAGAAGAAGAGGTATGCCAAGAGGTCGGCGTACTTTATGAAGGACTTTTTCAATCATATGATCCGGAAGTAGAGCATACTTGTATCATCCATGCGACTATGGAGGACTACGCCCTTAATACCATGGAGGAACTCCTCACTCTCCATCTTGGCAACATGCAATTTGCAATTCGATGGAAACCGTTGTAGGAAACGTGCGCTAGATACTGGCGAGTCCGAGCTCACTGTACCCTCAGTCCAGGGGCAATGGACGTTTTGTTCCGGATGATTTTTCTATGACGTAGGGTAGTATTTAATAGCATGGTTTGATCTTAAAGGACGGCCCGAAGCTGAGAGGAGTTTGACACTTATCCACATACGACTTTGCTCCGTTTTCAAGGAGACATCGCGTTCTGGCTTCAGCCACATATCCGCATGCACGCTCCTAGCTTGTGCCTATCATCACGGAGCTCAGGTAAGCCTGTCAAAGGGCGCCATTGGCTGATATGGTTGAAGGACTGTCTCAAAAACCTGCTGAGAACGGCTTGAAATCTTGCCTGGGTGAGAGATAAGCAGCCAGGCATTGGCCCGTAGATTGGCGAGGGGTTAGCTTTGACGCACGCACACCTACCAGGGGAGAGCTCCACCTATAACTGCCACCTGCTAACATCGAGATCGTCCCGGGATTGCGCCTGACAGCATGGGGAACATGGCTTTGTTTCATGCCGAATTGCATGCCTAGAATGGGAAAAGCGCAACTGTGACAAGGGCCGGCCTTACTCGTCTGCAGTCTGAAATTGCAAAGTCTAGACCAGAGTGAGGTGGGCTGATGGAAATTTCGGTGCTGATGCATGGGCAAGTTTGGATGAAATTATGCTCTCTCTCTAGCTATTTCTGCTATGCGCGGACCGTTTCATCCTCAGCTCTTCCTCCTCATCATCGCTAATCGTGCTCATGCCTCCACCCGTAGCCTCCGAGATGAGCCGCGTCTTGGTGATCTTGCCCGCCGTGTTCATGTAGATCCACGCCGTCACCTCCAGCCCGGGGAATGGCGCGTAGATGTACTCCATCTCGTACTCCTTGGGCTCGCCGTCGACCGAGATGGTGCGGTTGTGATCCCCAAAGTGCATGTCCTTGGAGTAGTAGCCGACCTGGGTACGCCCCGTCTCGTCGCCATTGTTGTTGAGGAAGACGTCGTAGATGGTGCCGTTCTGCGCCAGCACGCGGTTGGTGTGCGTCTTGCCCTCATAGTCATTGATGCTGTACAGGATGTTGTGCGCGAGGTTGTAGTCGTGTCCAAGGTCGAAGTCGCGCTTCTCCGCGCCAGTGGTCTTTGTGGGGTTCCCGGACGAGTCGACCGGCTCGGTAAGGCCGCCGACGGTGTTGTTGACGATCTTTTTGACGCTCTGGCCCAGCGTGGCGACGATTGGGTTCAGGTCGATGGAGTGCAGGACGTCGTTGACCATCTCGACCACATTCTCCAGGCGTGCCTCGAGCTCGACCTTGGCGCTGACGTTCTCAATCGTCAGTTTGACGCGGTCAATCGAGGCATCGACTCCCGCGGTGAAGTGCAGCAGCTTCAGCACTTGGGCGTCAAGGTTGATCTTGGCAGTAATGTTGTCGACCTCAATGTCGATGAGACCGACGTGGACCGACGCATTCAGGTAGACATCGGGATCTGGAGACAGAGGAACTCCCCCGACATCCGTGTTGGCTGTCTCGTAGATGGCTGACTCGGGATCGCCTCGGTGCTCGAGGTGGTAGCCAATGTAGCCATCTTCCTTCTGTGCTAATACCAAGGAAGCGCTCAATGACAGAAGGAGAGCAAGTGTTGCCTTGAAGATCGACTGAGGCCCCATCTTCTTAGGAACCTCGCCAGGGAGAAGTAGAGACAGAGGTAAAGAAAAACGAGTGTGATTGCAGCAGCCGTTCAAAGACCTGAGAGATCTTAGAGAGCAACGACGGCGCAGACTGAGAGAGGGGTGGAGGACCGAGAAGGGTGGCTCTCTGTAAGTAGGTGGTGCGAGGGGAGTGATACTGATCAAGTATGGCTTCTGCGTGGATAGATGTGGACTCGTCGATCGGCATGCCGGCGAGAACCCCCAACGGATCAAGAACCGGGAGGGGGGTAGCGAATGCAAAGAGTAAATGAGCCACACATACCAGACGCCAGATATTACGGTGTGTCGAGACGGTAGCATGACCTTGTAGATTTGACCCATTGAGGCTGGCGAAGCCCGTTTCAGCCATTGAATAAGTCTGGTACTAAGGTTGATAGGAATGGCAGAGTTGCAGCGTTTGCGTCATTGCAATCAAACTGGAGGGTTAGTGCATGCTGTTCTGGAAACGGAGCGCTTTCACGGCGCCAACCAGCGGTAAGGATGCCGAATTCTGGTACGTCCAATCTCTCTCGGCCCCTGCATCTCCGTGCGCTGGCAGAAAAGCTCCGGATTCTCTGGCGTGCGAGCAGCGCTGACAAGGATTCCTCACAAGGATTAAACAAGCTTCTCCTGCCTCGTCCTGCATTGGATGCGACCGTGCTGAGCTCCTCATGCATGGGAGGTAATCTTATACCAGTTTGGAATTGCACCATCACGTTGGCAAGATGAAGGACCGGCAGGCGTAGGGCTATATTGTGGCTTTCTAAGATGCAACGCTGTTGGAAATGCAAATCCAAGTTCCCTGCTTCGAAATCTTCCGACCTTTGATCAAGGGCTTGGCTGGCCGATCTCGACCTCGATCTGGTGAGACGAGGCCATGGTTGCAGGGATATTGCTAGACATCTGCCGCATGAATCAACGCTGACTTATATCCCCTTCTTCACCTGCCACGGCTCCCCGGACCAAAGGCAGCTCGCCTTCTTTACCTCTGTCCCTCCCTCTCGACATCCAGTCTGAAGAAGAGGCCCTCCCCTCCCTAGGTGATCGCTGTCTCTCAACTGCAGCCCACTCAAGAGCTGTTGCTCACGGAGGATTCCCTCGCTGACACCTCCGTTCCTCTCATTCACTCGTTTGCAAAACCCGCTCAGTCGAGCTGACACCGGCCATGAGGAATAATAGCTTCATCTCGCTCTTCGTGAGCTTCTTACTCCTGCTAAGCTTAGTCGCGGCGCAGCAGACCTCCCCCGCGCAGACCAACACGACACCCGCCGCATCAGGGACCGAGGGTGCAGGCACAACGCAGACTGAGAGCCCTCCTCCAACAGAAACTACTGGTCAGTCTCAGCCAGGTTCGACTGGTACCCAGACCAGCACTCCTACTACAACGCGAGGATCAGGCGGTGGCGGCGGTGGCGGCGGTGGTGGTGGCGGCTCCAGCTCGCCGACGACCAGGAAACCGTCGAGCTCCTCGCCGCCGCCTGATGTCCTGCTGCGTGTTCCCGAGCTGTCAGTCGGCAAGATTGAGCTTGATGTCGATGATCTCCGTGCGGAGGTGAACTTGGCCGCCGAGATTGCCAATCTGGTATCGATCAATGCCGGTGTGCAAGTCGGCATCCAGAAGGTCAACATCACCATCGCTGATGTTGGCGCGGAGCTGGAGCTGATCATTCGCCTCGGTCACCTCGTCGACATCGTCAACCGCACTCTGGCGTCCCTCGATCTCAACCCGCTGCTCATCAATGTGCTCGAAGAGGTGACTGACATCGTCGACACGGTGGTCGGAGCCGTCGATGGCCTGCTGGGATCGATCGTCAACGGAAACACTCGCCTCAACTTCATCATCGACAACCTGGGCAACATCGTGCAGGAGGTCGTCGGCGATGCCGGCGACATCTTGTCGAGTATCGTGGGCAACTACGAGAAGAACATGACGTACACGGGCAACCAGAAGATCTTGGATAACGGCCTGATACAAAAGACGTATAATTACTCGCCATTGGGAAGTCTAGTCAACATCATCTTCAACGCGCTGGGACAGGTGGTGCAGGCGACTGTAGTCAAGGGCGGAAATGGCGGAGGTGGTGGCGGCGGCGGCGGAGGGGGCGGCGGAGGCACGCAGACTGCATCGACTCCTGCGAATACAGCCTCTTCTCCGCCCCCAACTTCAACCGGATCATAGTGCAGATAGAGTCTAATTTGATTGCGAATTAGTTTGCCGATGGCTGTCAAGATGCACTCCCGTCCCGCAAGGGCCTAGCGCATCGACGGGAACAATCGCGTGCATGTAACACGGATGGGATGTTTGCGCTTGATGTCCAATCAAACAGTCCGACTGTGCTAGTGATATAAAGACACGATCTCCAACACCTGATCGGCCACGACTTTTGATAAGATCTGCCTTCTTTATCGCGGGGATCTTCGGGTACGTCCACATCTAGCCGGTTCAGCCGCCAGAGGTTCCAAGCCCTTGGAATCACTCATCGTCTGAGATCAGCGCCCTTGGTCCACTCGTAGCGTCGCATTTCGGTCATACGTGGGGAAGAACCCCCTGTGAATTCCGACGACAGGTAGATGCAGTTGGTTCGACCTCTGCTGACACTGGCCTTGTGTGATCCAGTCCAAGACATACACGTCTGCACAAGTCTGAGCCGCACCTATCACAGATGCCGGGCGTGCCGTCCCTGAGCTTCGCAAAATGGTGTCCACATTCCAGGGTCGGCTTTCTCCATGAACGTCCGGCATTGTTAAGGGATAGTCGCCGCCGCTATTGCTGCATCGTGCATCTGCCACTGACGTCTTCGCTAATGTCTGTATTGATTCCTTTCAACGATTCCGAGACATTTTGAAAAACAATGGACAAGTCAGCTCAGGACTGGGTAGATCAGATCAAGGGAGGCAGAGGGATGTCTCGACCGGGGGACGACTTGGATGGTCTTGTGGCCAGCCTTGCCTCTCGAGTACGGGAGTACAAGGTCTTCCTAAGTAAGTCAACCGGAGCAGAGCAAGCTACCAAAGGCAGGTTCCAGCGGGCTCGAGTCATCAAGGCAGCGCAGCAGATCATCTCGGCGGTTCGGCCACCCACAGATCAGTGGCTTGAGCACGGGCATCACGCCGTGATCTTCACGGCCGTGCGGCTGTATATCAAATGGCGGGTATTCCCGGCTATTCCCATCGATGGACAGGTCGGTATGGATGCGTTGGCGGAGAAGACAGGTGTAGATGTGGCGCTTCTCAGTACGTTCGGTCGGGTGTCTGAAGCCATCCAGTTAAGAATTCAAGCTGACAATGTGCTGACAATGTGTGGGTATAGCTCGAATTGCATGGGTCCTTGTGGGAGCGGGTATTCTAAGTCAGAAGGAAAACCAGCTGGCCCATACACCACGATCTGAAGTCTATGCAACTGTGAATCCATTCGCAGCAATGACTCAGATGGTGTAAGTATCATTCCCACTTCGCTCGGGAAGAAGCCAGATATTAATCAACACCCAGGTTTGACGATCTCCTCACCGGCTTCGTAGCAATGCCGAAATACTTTGAGCTTCACGGCCGCAAAGAGCCGACCGACAAGCAACTCTCCATCACTGCCTTTGCTGAGGGCGCACCAGGCCTCAGCTTCTGGGAGGTTATGAATCGAGACCCGGAGCGCATGAAGAACTTCATGACCTGCATGGGGACGATCGACGCCATGATACCCATCACAGGCTCCTATCACTTTGGTTGGGTGGGCGAGAGGGCCAAGTCGCCGAATTGCCCGCGCGACCGCATGCTCTTGGTAGATGTTGGCGGAGCTCAGGGGAAAGCTATCATGGCTATCTGCGGCGAGACACCGGGGATTGATCGCACTCGATGCGTTCTGCAGGATCTGCCCGAGGTAATCCAGGAAGCACGTTTGCAGAATTATCCTGGCCTGGACGGTATCCGGATGGTCGAGGCGGACTTCTTCCACGAACAGCCTGTGAAAGGTTAGTCATACGATTACCATTCAGCAATGGTATGCTAATAAAAACTCTTACAAGGGGCGCTTGTTTACTATATCCGACGTTGTGTTCACTGCTACAACGACAACGACTGTGTCACGATCCTGCGGAACCAAGCCGAGGCCATGGCTGACGACAGCAGACTGCTCATTACTGAGAAAATCATCGAAGACATACCACCCGTTGAAGTTGCTATGATCGATTTCTACATGCTGTGCCTAGGCGGCAAAGAGAGGACCATCGAGGGTTTCGAAATGATAACATCTCGAGCTGGACTGAAGATCATTGGTGTTCATGGAGGCAAAGGGATGCCCATTTCTGTCATTGAGTGCATGAAGGTTTGAGGCGTAGTTTTGCCCTTTCGACTCCTCCCTGCTTTCGAAAACCGGAGGTACGGACGGGATCAATTTGATAACGCAGGTCATAATGGCTTGATTCTTTGCTCTAGAGTTAATTTTCTACTGCTGGCCAATCTGAATAGTGCCGATTCTCTACACCAGGCATAAACTACACAGCTTCACACACACAGCATTAATGCAGCCCCTCCTATTCGCACCAGGAGTGTGTCACTCCAAGCCTTTATCCACAACTTGGAAGGTAGCCTTGGCGCCAAGGGCTAATATCCTGCCGCAAGCCTTTTCAAACCCAGCGCTCGGTGTCTCTTTCTTCCTTCCACCAATGGATGCCTCGGTGGCAGAACCTGGAAAGTTCAGGGTGGTTGGAACCAACAAGAGGAGCTAATCACGGCAAAGACCTCGGATGATGCGAGGGTACTGATGCCTTCAGCATTACTTACCATTTCATGATTCTCCATGAAGTCGTGTTTTATATGTAGCGAGATATAATATTGTACTTGTTTGCTACTTCTGAATATTAGGAATGCCACACTCAGAGAGGTTGGTAGTTAAACGTGCGGTGAACCACTGAAGAGAAATAGAACGGACTACAGGAGTGACAGGTAAACTTTGTGCATACAGAGGAGGATCAAAAGCACCCCTGAGAGTCCCTAGTGGGAAGAAAGATCGACCCTCTTCGGCTGCGGAGCAATTCTCATCAGGGGAGGGTCCGTCGTGCCCTTGTTTTCGGCATCTGCCTTTGCCTCTAGACGTGCCCGGCTGGACCAGCGACCGACACTGCCTCGCTTGTTCAAGCTGGAGGTCTCCGAGCTCGTCGAAGAGTTAGTAACTCCCTGGAACGCTGTGGCCGAGGTATTCGGGCAGACAGGCGGGTCAATAAAGACGCCACTCTGGGGAAACGGGTTGATCGGCCCCCAGAGATTGCCATCGGCATCACGTCCAACGCCGTTTGTCAGCCAGGCCATTTGAGAAAAGTCAAGTGGAACGGGCGGCACGCCAGGGACGTCTTGCTCGCCGGGCACCCAGACGTTGATCGGCTGGACGTACTCCCCAGCAACGATACCGTTGCGGGTAACCCGCGTCTTGGCGACTCCATTGATCTCCGCTATAGCCTTGTACTCGCGAGCGTAACCAGTCAAGATATCGTTGCGATATTCAAACTTGTTTTGCGGGTTGCGGCCGCCGCGGAGACCCATACTGGCAACGATACGGTCGGTGGTCTTGCCTGTGCAGGGATCGACATCGACAGCGTAGAGGGAGACTGTGGCGCGCGGATTCGATACAAATCCGATGAACTAAGTGGGCGGTAATGGTTAATTCATTGGACCTAGTTAATGACTTATACCGGTGCATTAGACGTACTCTGGACTCTGCTATCTCCGCATTAGGACTGGGATTGTCGATCCCCAACCGGCCGAGTTCCATGCGCACATAGACAATATCTCCTAGCGTTGTGATCATGACATTCTGGGCGACGATACTGTACGCGATCAATTCGTTACCTTGGCGAAATCCGGAAAAAGTAATGAAGTCTCCAGGGAGGAAGGGGGCCATGACAAGAGGATCTGGTGCAGTGCTATCATCCCAGTTAGCCTTGCATAGCAAGAAGATTGGATCCGCAAGTGGCTTACAAAGTGCCTGGGCCTTGGAAAGGCCGATTGGTCATTGGGCAGAGAGGGTCGGTCAGGTTCCGTGGAATGCACATCGGAAAGCCTGAGAAAGACGAAATGCTGGGGCTGATGTCGTCGGCAGTCATCAAGGGCGAACCTGTGTAGCCAACGGAGAACACCCCATTGGGATCGTTTATGCGCAAGGTCGGCCCGTTTTGGATCTTCATGCTTCCGTCCGCATGGTCAATGGACTCAATGAATCCACTCGCCAATCCTTCAAAGAATTCGTAGATCTGAACTTGGCCAATCCTTGGAACTCCATTGATGCTATTGCCCATAGCCTGTTTTATCTGTTAGAGAACTGCAATTCAGCAAACCCAACAAGTCTTCTGGAATAGAATACCAATGTTTCAAAGCCGAGGAACTTGTCCTTGCTCTCGACGAATGTCTTCCATGGGACCCAGGCGGCGGGGAACTGCACCAAGAGGTTCTCTGGAACATTCATAGAGAAACCGTTCACGGTTATGGAGCCACCTGTGTTGTAGGCATCCCCGCTAACTGTGGCATCTTCCAACGCGCCCTGGATGAACAACGGGGCATCTTGCCCTAGTACAGCTGGTGCCAACAAGGCGACCTGAAGACCCAAGGTAAGAATGCTCTTAAAGAATCGAACAAAAGTCATGGCTTTGGCGCGTTCAGATTGAAAGAAGAGGCAGGAGGATGCGGTGCGATCTGAAGGAAGTTCTCTTTGATCCGGGCATGTGTCTGAGCTTATATGTAGATGACGAAGCTGCTGTTCACCGCAGGCAATTCCCGACATCCGACTTCTCCGAAATGTCTCTCCGTTACGAGGATGCTCTCTGTTGACGAGTCGGTCTAGCCTTCTCTTGCCAAGTCAATATATCTGCAGACTGTGAGTGCCAGGCATATCTCGAAGGGTCATTTGTCATTCTCGTTGCAACCAATGTCGGCGAGACACTCCAGAAGTGGCTTGAGTTGTTCTCAGTTTGGCAACTGGAGGTCTCTCGTGAGAAAACAAGACTATCTTGGCGTCTTAAGTAAGCGGGATGTTGGTTTCCAGTCTCCGAGCCTCTGTGCGCGGTAGCCGCCGACACGTATTAAAGTTGGTTGATACCACGTGGCGAAGCAAGGTTGTTGGGCGACATCACTGGACACTTGACGCCAGTGGGTGGAATCCTGCGACAAGCTTCTGCCAAAGACACCTGCTTAACTGAGCAAGTTGACGCGAGTGGTTAGCTGGGAGGTGGCAGAGAATTTTCGCGGGTGGGGCGGCGCGCGAGGAGTTGCCTTGAAACAGCGAAGTTGAAGACTGTCCGGGGCCGGTCGGTGTGCTTCGGTATGGAGACTGGTCAACCATGTCAATTGCGCTATACCGAGGTGTTGTTTGCAGGACGGAGCAGTTCCAGATTACCAAGGTCAGTCAAATTGACCCGACCGCCGATGCCAATATGCACGATATCACATCCAGGGTGGCTATACAAGGCTTGGCGAAGCAGGATCAAGCACCTTCTTTATGGGCCCCTGTCACACCTCTTAGTACATATGTGTATCCCCGCAAGCAAGGATCCCCGCGGGACCGAGACATGCAACACGGGAGATGGTGTACACCTCGTGGACGCTACCGGGATTGAACTTGGAATAACTTCGTGGGGGTCCAATGAGAATGAAGTGCAAGAAAAGCCTCGAGCGCTGGGGCGAGATCCCATGCCGCCCAGGCGGACCGGCCCTCTCGTCCCCACCCGGGATTCTCGCCAATTGCGGCCCAAGCCCGCCTCTCGGACCTGGCCAAGACGTCACATTGTTTACCTCGCTCCAACCCGGGGCGGCATTGCCCTGGATGCCGAGCATGGAAAGCGTTCGCAGCGTAGGGGTGCAAGTCATGTACAGTTGCACTTGGCGCGTTACGAGGTTAAGATTGCGCACTGGCCGTCCAGCAAGCCGTGCCTTTTCCATCTGAGCAGAGCTGAGTTATTTCCGCCAGCGAGACATCCTTGATGCGAAGAGAATGCTTGATTCAGATCTGGAATAGGGTCCGCCACTTGAACAGGCCACCTTTGTCGCAATCAAGGCTCCTCGTCGAGGAGTGATGTAGACTATTTCGATTACGCAATCTCCGTATTCACCGGGGAGAATTCCTTCTTTTCAGGGTCGGCTTGCATGAGGGCTGCTCTTGGCATCGTCGTGCGTGCCTATTGGCAGCCAGGGTTGCAGCCACAGTACCCCGGCTGCTGGAACTGCGACCCTCTGCGAACGGCACAACCCAGGCAACCCGGAAAATGTTTTACACAATATCTTGGAGTCTTTATCTTCACTCTCTCAAACCGCGGGAGGCAAGAGGTGGCATTGGTCGGTGTGTCACTTAACCTCGGTCTGCAGTGATGATAGCCTCCCGACGCCGGGCATGGGGATCCCACAAATGGATACGTAGAGTTGTAGCACAAGGATCATTATCCCAACCAGTATGTACACGCGCGCCACTGGGTAGTCTCAAAAATAGGTTGCTGGAGCTCGTATGACTGTATGGCTTGCGAGGGATTCAGCTCCGCCAGCCCAACAGTGATTTGAAATGGAGCTAGCACCTTCCGCTTTGGCCTCACGCACCGTGATGGAGGCAATTATCGATCAACCGCGCGCCAAGCCAATACAACGGCTCCATACTGGTGTTTGTGCAAGCCCCTGACTCGGATCATGGTCAACAAAGCGTGCATTCGCGGTCTGGCCGCACTCTACCCAGGTCGCCAGAGTTTTAGCGACGGAACCCCTAGGATATGGCAGGGAATCAAGCACGGCTGGCATTCCTGGACCTAATCGCTATACAGGCCTGCTCTTTTTATTTAGCAATGGCTTTTACTGCTTTGGTGATATAATTACGTTTGTGATTAAGAGAGTAGTGACGTTCTCTCGATGTCAAGGGCTATGGTTGTACTGGAACTTGGTCCCTGTGGCGCTCCGTAACCGGAGTAATCCCCTGAAGACATCGGCGATGGCAATAACGCCACCACCCTTCTACAGAAGTTGGATTGAATCAAGATCTACCCCTGAGTTTGTCTGTTCTATTTCCCTCCATGCCGGACTGAGCATCTCTCCCTGCCTATGTTTGCTGTTGATATCACCCCGCAGCCACGCCGGCGTGCCATCGTGCCATCGTGCCACCGTGCTGGCAAGCCCCTGTTCGCGGACATGTCTGCCTACACCCACCAAGTTTTCATGATCAATAATCACTTTTCAACCTTCATCCGAAGCCCTCTTGGCACTGCCCACTCAGTCACTCTCGAAAAGCTACAGTCTCGCCATCACGGCCCTTTCGATGCCACCTTCCCGATTGTGCCTTTCAACTACAAGACATAGAGCGAGGTCTAGATTCGAAGGGTGCCATCTCGTCTGCACAGGGTTACTGCTACTTACCTCTAGTTCGTCCGGGATGGTGAGGATGTCGTGTGCAAACATGCAGCACACTATTGACGGACATGTTGCCAACTCCGGACAGATCATGGTCTCGCTGTGCAGCTCTGGCATCTTGCATGACAGGAAGGCAAGCTCGGGGAGACAACCTACCGTCTGATAGTCGGTCAACACTTGCCAGCTGTCTATAAAGGAGCCCAGCCATCCTGCTCCTAAGACTCTCCTGACATACAGAGCGCCAGAGTTGACCAAGACGCCCAGAGTTCTCTTTCCCGACTCTTTCTCTTCATCCTCAATTTGAAACTGTTTCTCCTTATCATGCTGTGCCATCCCATTGCCACTCTGGCTCTAGGGCTGTCTATTCTTCCATGGAGCTTGGCCAAGAATATTACAAAGGCCATACCTGCAAAGGAGGCAGCTGCCCTTGCAGCTGTTCAGGAAGACACTCCTGAAACGTTCAGCGCTAAGAAGGGTGGGAGTTTGAGTCCAGACTACCCTCTTATCTTCAAAGTGGCACTCCCAATCCCACCTGTCAAGCAGCCGTCCAAGTAAGTCATGCCAGTAATGCCTTTGCCTTGCTGCCCATGCAAGCTCTAATTTATTGTCAGGGTCATCACCAACCCTACAACTGGCAAAGAGATATGGTACTATGAGGTGGAGATCAAACCCTTCACTCAACAGGTTTATCCCAACCTGCGCAAGGCCAACCTGGTCGGCTACGACGGAATGTCGCCTGGTCCCACCTTCATTATTCCACGAGGAACCGAGAGCGTTGTGCGATTCATCAACAATGCTCCGGCAGAGAACTCTGTCCATCTTCATGGCTCCTTCTCTCGTGCACCGTTTGACGGCTGGGCTGAGGATGTGACATTCCCAGGCCAGTATAAGGACTACTACTATCCCAACCAGCAGTCCGCCCGGTTGCTGTGGTACCACGACCATGCTATGCATATCGTAAGTCCCGTTGCTCGCCGTCTCTTTACTATTAGGGCAGCGTTTTCTAACCCAGAGCGGATCGGTAGACTGCCGAGAACGCATACATGGGCCAAGCTGGCGCCTACATTCTCCGGGACCCAGCTGAGGACGCCCTTGGACTGCCCAGCGGGTATGGCGTATATGACATCCCACTCATCCTCACATCTAAGCAGTACAACTCTGATGGTACGCTCTTCTCGACCAACGGCGAAACCAAGAGCTTATGGGGAGATGTTATCCATGTGGTAAGCACACTCCCCTCGAGATATTCCTTCGTCCTGAACTTATTGTGATAACGCAAAGCATAGAATGGACAACCGTGGCCGTTCCTCAATGTTGAGCCCAGGAAGTATCGCTTTCGGTTCCTCAATGCAGCAGTGTCTCGATCATTTGCACTTTATTTCGCGTTGACTGAAAATGTCAATGGCAAGCTGCCCTTCAAGGTGATTGCGTCAGATGCAGGCCTCCTGACTGGCCCGGTGCAAGTTTCCGATATGGTATGGCCTTTGCTCCTCAGAAATCTAACTACTTGCCGGGAACATGTTGAAGCTGATCATACACAGTATGTCTCGATGGCCGAGCGTTATGAGATCGTCTTCGACTTCTCCTCATATGCTGGCAAGACAATTGAGCTCCGCAACCTCGAGCGCGCTGGCGGCATTGGCGTAGAGGATGACTTCGATAACACGGACAAAGTCATGCGCTTCGTCGTAGGTAAGGGACCCCTCGCCACGCCCGATACATCGGTCGTGCCCGCGTCACTCCGACAGGTGCCTTTCCCTCCCTCGGGCAGCGTTATCAACCACCAGTTCCGCTTCCACCGCCACAATGGCGAGTGGCGTATTAACGATATCGGCTTTTCGGATGTGAACAACCGAGTGCTGGCCAAGGTTCCGCTCAACACAGTCGAGATCTGGGAGCTCGAGAACCGCTCTGACGGTTGGACACACCCGATTCATATCCACCTGGTTGACTTCCGAGTCATCTCTCGAGAAGGCAATCGTGCAGTTATGCCATACGAGTCTCAAGGTCTGAAGGACGTGGTGTGGTTAGGACGAGGCGAGAAAGTTCTGGTCGAGGCTCACTATGCCCCTGTAAGTCAATCGTAGCTACATCTCCTACTAGTGACTCCGCTGACCATCGACTCTGCCAAAGTGGGATGGCGTGTACATGTTCCACTGCCACAATCTGATCCATGAAGACCACGATATGATGGCAGCGTTCAATGTCACAGCATTGTCTGACCTTGGATATAACGACACCTCGTTCATCGACCCCATGGAGCAGAAGTGGCGAGCCAAGCCATACCAGGTCGCTGACTTCCAGGCTCGCACGGGCCCTTTCAGTGAACAAGCCATCATCAGCACTGTTCAGGCCATGGCTAACATGCAGCCGTACAAACGCATTGACGGAGCTGCGGCCAAAGCTGCGTCAACAAAGCGAGAGGTGCTGTCTGCGAATGAAGGGACGGGACCCATCCCGAGGTTCCGCAGATTTGTGGTCTGAAGTGTCCGAAATCCTGCAAAGAAACGGTCCCCGCAAATACCTCTTCACGGCCTGAATGCTGTATACGATCTTGGACATTCATTAGTTCTCGGGGCTATTATTTCTTATCATAGTGTAATCCGAATACATATGGCGTCACTATTGGATCTGGTCGTCAATAAACAGATATTTATTTTGTTTCACGCTCTATTCGGCGATAGTGGGGACACCACAGAAATGTTGCATGGTCTGAAGTCCTGTGTTCTAACGGATGCCTGGCCTTTCAAAATGCTTCGATGGCGAATGACTTGTCCCCAGTGTACACCTCCGCGCCATCCACAGTAGAGAAGTCTTTAGGATCTAGGAGCGTAGAGCCTCCAATGGTATGCCCGACAGTGTGAACGTCGTCAATGACAAGGCGATACGCATTGATGTCAGCTAGGTGTTGAAAGACGAACTTGACGTTTGTATCCGAGCATGATATGATGTGCGACGTCGTGGGGAAAGTGTTGCCTGGTCCTGCTTCGGCAGTCCCTTTGCACTCGAGGACGTCGGTGCCCGGGATCTCGACTAAGTTGAAGGACCATCTATTGATCAAGTCAGAATAGTGTCAGAAGTTTGAAGCAAGTTACATACGAGCAGGTGCCGGATCTGTTGCACGCAGCGGAGAAATTGAAGACGATGAAGTCCGAGATATCACGGGATGGATTAACAGCTGCTTGCGCAGCGGAAATGGCAACCGGCAGGAGTGCAAACGTAATCTTCATGTTCAGTCGTGTGAGTATTTGATACAAGGTTCAGGATGATGCTTTTTCAACTTTGGCCTAACTCAGCAGAGTCGGCATCTGTCCCATTAAATACACAAACCCACGCTCACAGTTTGTACAAGCATTGGGATTCCAGGGGCAAAGTATGTTATGATATCATGAACTAACTTAATTTGAGTTACATCCGAAGGAGAGACGAAAAGGGTCCAGCTCGTCTTCTTAATTTATGTCGCATGCTTCTAGATTCAGGTGTGTTGCAGACAGCCCGGGAGCGAATCGGTTTTATAGATATAATTGCGGACACAGGAGGATCAGGAGGTTATTTGTCCGCATGCTGATACAGCCTATTACCCGATCCAGTCACAGACGGTAACGAAATTCGCCTTCAGTCCAAAACAGGTAACCGGAACACACAAGATCGCTATGCTCAAGAGTTTGATTGTGCCTCAGCGACGATCAGCTATTTTTGTCAGCACTGTATCAGTACCCTGCATGCAGCCAGTCGATTTTCCTGGTTGAGGTCTAGAACCTATTCCCAATTCTAATGACGCCCGTAGAATCTCCATTGGGAATGGTTTGACAAGGTGTTGCCTCCTGCACACACAGAAGAGAGCGTGACGCGCACGGCTGGGCAGTCTCCAGGCCGAAGCCAAACTATGATCACAACTATGTCGAGAAAGTCAGCTGGGGAGAAGATCAGCTCTCAGATCGGTATTAATCTGGGAAATTACAAAGGCGGACTGGCGAGATGGATTTATTCGTTCTGCCGTCTATGCTTGTCAGCCTTAGCACCGCCTGGAAGTGGAGCTGGTAAGATACGAAGTGGTGGACTTCCGCCCGCTAGCTGACATTGTCAAGGGATCGGATTCCATTGGAGATGATTGGATTGATGCCATACAAAGGAGCATAGGAACTCCGCCAACACGACGGGGTATTATGAAGAAGATGTCCCCGAGCTTTCTATAAGACCTGAAAGCTCGCGTCAGCCTGCCGTATTGCCTGATAACGTAGACAGCCATGCGGCGACCCATCCCATCTGTGTAGCCCCGAGCCTCCGACAAAGCCCTCAAAAAGTCGACTTCATCACTCAGCATCTGCCTGACCAATCCTCCGCCATGGCATTCCGGGACATGTACACACAGTTCTATCCTCCAAAACCGAAGTTCACAGAGCGTCATGTCCCCTCTCAGAAAGGCCGGGTATTCCTTGTGACAGGAGGAACCATAGGTGGTGTGGGCTTTGAGCTTTGCAAGATGCTCTTTGGGACGGGTGCTACCGTCTATCTTACGTCCCGTTCAAAGGTTAGTCGGCCTTTCGGTGTGTGCATTGCAATAATTAGCTCCACAGCTGACAGAATATCAGAACCGAGGCGAGGAGGCAATCAAAGCAATCACAGAGAGTTCTCCCGCCCCTGCCACGCCAGGAATTCTGAAGTTCATTCAATTGGATCTCAATGACCTAGCGTCCGTGAAGGAAGCTGCCGCAGAGTTCGCTCGGCAGGAAAGCAAGCTCGATGTCCTTTGGAACAACGCCGGGACTGCGCCTTTCCAGGTCCAGCCTTCCGAAACGACGGTACAGGGCCATGAAGCGATTATGGGCAGGAATTGTATCGCAGCACTCCTTCTCACTCAGCTCCTGTTGCCACAGTTGCGAGCTGCTGTCGCTGCACAGATGACCCCGGGTTCTGTGAGGGTAATCTGGACCGCGAGCATTGCGGCCGACCATGACTCCGGGTTGGATCCTAACGGAATCGACATCGACCAACTAGGAACCGTCCACCCATCACGGACGCGCAATTATGCACTGTCAAAGGTGGGAAACTGGTTCCTCGCCCGGGAGATGGCACGCAGATATGGCAGCGAGGGCATCTTGAGCGTCGTGCAGAACCCAGGGAACACCTCGACGCATGGCTACGACACTGCCCCTCCTGTCTTAGTATTCTTTATGAAAGCACTCATTCTGCAAAAGCCCAAGTTAGCTGGTTATACAGAGCTGTTTGCCGGTCTGTCACCCGACGTCAAGCCTGAGCACGGAGGTATGTATATCATGCCTTGGGGCCGAATCCGGCGTGACGAGGATTGCCCGAGGCAAGATATCATCAGAGGAATTAAGCCCGAGGAACAGGGCGGGCTTGGGAATGCAAGGAGGTTTTGGGAGTGGTGTGAACTGCAGGCAAAAGATTACATGTAGACCGTAGGAAGCGAGTGGCTGCTTCAGGGCTCGGTCTTGCAGGCCCACCGAGGACGTGGATTGAGTATTTTGTACCTCATCATTTCATGATCTAGAACAGACCAATATAGAATACGAATATTGTCATCGCTGATTTCGTCTCTCGTGAGTGGGCCGGTGCAGCTCCGGCTCTGCCAAGTGCGATGAGGGTGCGATAGGGGTGCAGTGGATCTCCAGTGTGGCTCGTATCCTCAGGCAGCCTTATTCTGCATATCAAAAAAAGCATACTGGAACAGGAACGGCAACATTTTACTATCAAAAAAGGAAGGTTTGAACGAGAGAAGCAAGCTTTGATACAAGCTCAACCACGCGCCAGGCGTTTCTACCCTATACTAATAGGATAGTAGTCCACTTCGCCGTAGCGAAGTATGGTAAACTCGAACACTCAACCATCTCCCAAATACTCTCATCGCTTGAACTATCGCCCTCCCCGTCACTTGTGCTATTTCTTGATCCATCCTCCATGTCTATGTCTATGTCGCAACAATATACAGGTACTGGACAAGACACCATATCAGCTGCGAAGTTGCCAAGTTTCGATTCAAAGGCGGTTTCGTCTTGTGTATTCAGCGATGAAGGAGTACTTCCAATACCCTGTCTGACAATTGTGTTGCTGATCAAAGGGCTGATCGAAGGCTCATCTTCCTTCCCAAGGAGAGTTCCCACTCTAGTAAACTCTTGCTTGTCACGCTCCAATGTTTGTTGAATCAACAGACCTGCGACGATTGCGTTATGAAAGGTATCGGCGCTAGCATCAACGAAATTCTCCTTTTCGAGAACAACTGGAAGGAAGTAACAAGCTGAAGACGGATCAACAGGCCTGCTAAAGTTCACCTCGAAAGTTGGTCCATCTCCATATTCATCAGTCAGCTGCAAGAAATTTAAACCGGAGGGAATCTCGTCATGGTAGAGGATCCGTGGGTTAAATGGTATGGATAGTTGTCCGAGAAAATGGTTCTTATCTACCATGTGGTTGAACTCCACTGGTATCAGAAGACACTTGATCTTCAAGATGGCTTGGTCAAAAAAGGTGAATGGATCGCTGTCTTGGGGGCTGATAATAGACCCGGTCAACATAGCTAGCGGACGCACATCATCCAACTCGAATGAGTTGAGTTTTGTTGTCAAGAAGTCCGATCGCCAATAGCCATATCGATAAGCCCGAACCGTTCCAGAAAATGACAGCCATGACCATGAAGGAGGGGTTGAAGTTGGAGTGGTGCTCTGCTTCGTATTTGGCACATCGAGCCCAGAACTTGAAACTCTTTCCTTTGTTGTAGCCCAAAGGAGGTCGTGTGCCCAATGCTCGAGCCAGATTCCTGCGAAATAGGTCTCGCCAGTTCTTTTGGAGAGAACTCTAGCAAGACCCGCTATAGCGACAACCCTGTCCTCTTCATATGTCAATTGGCATGCCGTGTACTTCTGGATTATTTGGTTCCAGGTTGGTTCTCTACCCCCTCCAAAAGGGATGGTAGCCGATTGTCGACCACTAGATTCTATGATTTTAGAAAATAGTTCGCTTAAGACGGGGTGTCCGTTGCCTTCGCCATCGCATTCCCAATAAAGCTGATCGTTCCCCAGGTATAGAATCCTTTTGGAAAGGTATCGTTCTTGCAGAACCCATGCTCTCGTATTAATAGAAGCATCCTCTGTGTTCATAGAGAAGTCCTCCCGGTATGTGACAAACACAAAGTCATCGGGGTTGATGTCCAGATTGGATAAATCGTGCAAATCGTGATCATCGGACTGGGGCGGTCGAGGGCGTGGTATGCTCCGGGGACTGCACTTTCGGAAAATCGAGGTCCCTGCGAAGTCCCAACATATCATCAACGTAAGGTAGGCATGCTGATAGATATCTATCATCATTGGTGCTTCACGGCGAAAGTCAAAGCCGCCGTCTTTTTGCACAATACAGAGAGAGTCGATCCACAGGTATCGGATGGGTATTGCGCGACAAATAGAGATGACATCTTGATAGTCTTGGGGAAGGATACTATCAGGCTGATGTTCATGGTATGCTTCGTAGTTACTACTAAGCAACTCCGGTGTGCTCTTTGACCATCGATGGGAGAGTGCAATGTATTCAACTCTGTCCTGGCCTTGAGACTCGATAATTCGCCACGTTTTTGCGCCTTCATTACCGAGGTCTAACAACCGAGTAGGCATCACCGCTCCATCAGGAGCCTGTTTTCGTTCAATACAACGAGTGTGCTTTGTCTCGCAGTTGCTAAGCCATTTCCGCGCAATACAGGCAACTGAAAAAGGTGTGTGCTCGGCACATATAGGAACGTCTCTTTCAGCAGCTAAATCAATAGTCTTGTTAGTCGTTAAGAAACAGAGCTAGGTTCAATCACTTGCCTACAAAACATTCCTCCGTAGTCTTTGTGATAAAAAAACACATAGTAGGCGATGGTACTCCCCATAGGTTGATCTCGAGCCAATGCCTGTCCGGTTTCCGACTTAACCCTCTGTGAGCGTGTGCCTTTGCTGAAGTATGACAACGCTCTAGTCTTTGGCTGTTCGGCGTTTCATCTGGCGAAGACATAATTCGTCGCCAAAGGGACCAACAAATAGGGCAATCATGATTGAGTGATATCATGAAGGACTCCCCTGACGAATGCAGAGTAACCCATCTAGAGCAATCGATTGACCTTGCGAGCCTATTTCTGAGTTCAGACGTATGTTCATTGAGAACTCGTCGACATGCTTCGCAAAGACTCATTGTGGCCAGAAAAGTATTGCCGCCTTTTGCTTGTCAGTCGTGCTATTGATCTGGGTTTGACTGTCGTTGATGGGATGATGCCTTGCCTGCTTGGAAGCCCCAAGATTTGGGAGACAGAGGCAATCTTATGAGGATTTACAGTGTCGGGCCCCTCAGCAATGCAATGGCCAAGCGTGATTCGCGCCACGTCAACCCAGTGGCATAATAGGGTCTTCTCAGGCCAACTAATGCAACTTATGTCCCAGGTCACATCGGTCCGACCCAATCAGTTCACTATAGCTGCCTAGTGAGGGGTTATTGGAAATGATGAGTCACGACAGGGCGATTATAGAAGGGTATTGGTTGGCATACACTTCGGCTGTTGAACTGACGTGTCAGACTTGGAGGTTCTCATAGGAGCACCCCAGCTGCCAAATTATTAAGAGGACTGGCTCCTGCCAGGTCACACCTATTTAGAACCATCCTGAGAGGCCGGTTTCCCCCTGAAGTATCTTACACTTAAGTCCTGTTAGATTAGATACCATGATACGGATACTCGGAGACGAAACCCAAGCACACAAAAATCCGTTTCTGTCACCCCCACACCCCCGCCTCCGTTTCGCTGCCTGCCTTTGCTCACTAGACCCCCAACACCCACTGAGCCAAAGGGCAGACGAGGCAGAATTTCTAACCCAACCCACACAAGTTGGGCGAGCCCAACGCACCCGCATGTTTTAAAATGGAGCACAAGGCATAGAAATTTCGTGACAAGGACTCGTTCTATCTATGCAAGATAGAAATGGCTCCCAATAGGCTGACGGGTACCCGTCGTTTGAAAACTGTGACGGGCCCCGTCGCATTATGTGATACTTCGTTTTTACCGATACTAGCCGCTCGTAGTTCAATCTAAATGAACGCGTCTAAATCGATCGCGATTTGCTCTTGACAGTTGACATCTTCCACCCAACATATCTGATAATCAGAGAAGGGAGTTTTCTGGCGATGTCCTCCCCCCAGAAGGCGAATATGGATCCCGAGATACTGTACGAAAGGCAATCAACGCATGAGCAGCTCCAAGAGGCCACGCGTTCATCAATGGGGGGTCAACAAATGAGAAGTCTGGCAGGCAGTAACATACCTATGTGACCGTCATTCTAAGCCACCAGACACGTCTACTCAACGGAAACGGAAGACAAGTACACGGGCGAGTTCTCAGTCTTGTCTGGACAGAACGACTTGGGCCCTGAAGCACTGTTCGGAACTAAGCTTCTCTTCTCTCACAACGAACCGAGTCAACACCCGTCCGCCCATCCAGCCACTTTTGATGTGGTGTGTTGGGGGGGGGGGGGGGGGGGGGGGGGGGGGGCTTTGACCTGTTATTATGTGACGTCTCGCAGCGTAGATTTCAGCTATAGCGGCACGCAACGCGCCACACCTTCTCAATCATCCACATCTTCATCTTGACTTTTAGTTTGACCCCTAACTTTGCCTTCGCACAGGCAGAAGAAAGGTCGTGTATTGTGGTCCAACCCGAATAATAGTAGTCCATCGTCGCTAAGGATGGCTGTTCGGTGCTTTAGTGCTTATGAGCGGGCTAGTATCGGTGAAAATCATGCGGATAATCATCAGGTGCTGCATGACTGGCAACCCGCTTGGCGTTTCGGAATAAGCTGCCAACCCGGGCGACACACATCATCTAGATGAGCAATGAGCCATGCCCGTTGGGCATATCCTGCAGTTGCATGACGTAGAATCCGATCAGTTCATGCGGCCCAGGCGCGTATGTGATCTTTGGAG
Organism: Thyridium curvatum; assembly: GCF_004353045.1. NCBI lineage: Eukaryota > Fungi > Ascomycota > Sordariomycetes > Thyridiales > Thyridiaceae > Thyridium > Thyridium curvatum. The sequence goes on along the minus strand of NW_022156838.1, from coordinate 70,460 downwards.
AGCACGGCGTCTGAGTGCGATGTAGCTCCTGCGGGACATGCCGCCTTCGCCACTTACACGCGCGGAACGTTAATTTACGATATTAAAAAACAGAGCCTCTTAATATATCCTCTCAAGCCAAAGTTGACAGAACGCCATCCTGAGGCTTCAATTTGACACAAATGGACACAACCTCCAATGATGCCATATCGGGCGGAATTGCTGCTTCGAATTCATCATGCGGAGGATGAAATTCTGGCATTCGGGATAGAACTCATAGCTTGCCATCAAAGTATAAAGTCTGTCGTTCTTCATCACAGATTTGAATCATCTGGATCGTCGTCAACCTCATCCTCATACATCTCCCTCGGCCTCAACCATCCGTCATTCCCTCGGTGTTCTGAATTCCTTGCCACGACAACCATCTCTCAGCCAAGATGTACTTTACCAACAGCGTTCTCGCTCTCGCCGCCCTCGCCGGGTCCGTGTCGGCACACACCCTCATGAACAGCGTCGAAGTCAACGGCCAAGATCAAGGAGAAGGCAAGAGCACCTACATCCGATCGCCGCCCAACAACAACCCGGTCAAGGACCTCACCAGCCCGGACCTCGCCTGCAACGTCAACGGCGGCAAACCCGTCAGCGACTTCGTCAAAGCCGCCGCGGGCGACACCCTGGCCTTTGTGTGGATGCACAACAAGCCCGACGACGACATCATCGCCGAGTCGCACAAGGGCCCTGTCATCACCTACATCGCGCCCTACACTGACGACGCTGGTGCAGAGGCTGTCTGGACCAAGATCGCCGAGGACGGCTTCGACGGGCAGCAGTGGGCCGTCGACCGCCTCATCGCCAACAAGGGCAAGGCCGAGTTCAAGCTGCCCCAGTCGCTCAAGGCCGGCAAGTACCTCGTCCGGCAGGAGGTCATCGGCCTGCACGAGGCCAACGATGCCTACACCGACGACTCAGCGCGCGGCGCGCAGTTCTACCCCAGCTGTGTGCAGGTCGAGGTCTCAGGCTCCGGCGACGCGGTACCCAACCAGGACTTCGACTTCAACAAGGGCTACACCTACCAAGACCCCGGTATTGTCTTTGACATTTACGCCAAGAACAAGACTCTTGACTACAAGATTCCTGGCCCCGATGTCTGGAGTGCTGCTGCTGGCAATGCGAAGAGGTCGCTGCGCATCAAGGGCCGCGTTGCTGGTCAGGTCTAGAGTCTTTGAGAGATTGACTTGTCATTCAGAGTGCTGGAAGCATAGGATGTAAATCATGTCTTAGAATCATACTAGAGAACAGCTGAAGAGCTGGCTAATGCGGAAATCACATTCGTTAACCACCTAATACATCCCATCAACCTCCGACCCTTGATGCGTGACCTGTGTAATCACCTTACTAAGGCCTAAGCACTCGGCTTCTTAGCTCGAGCAAAGAACAACTGTTGAGGGCCCCCAAAGTCCTCCGGCATCTCTGATCGCTCATTCAGCCACTTCACCTCGCCATCGACTAGGCCAGCGTGGCTGAGCATGTCCAACATTTCTTGCTTCGTGAACCCCATGTGGGCAATCGTATGGCGCATGGGAATCTTCTCGCGGCCGTGAAGCGGCATCGACCTGCACCCGCTTTCCGAAGGGGTGACCCAGTCAATAATCAGGACTGTGCCGCCGGGCGCGAGTCTTTCTGCGAACTTCCGAATCATCTTGCCGGTATCTTCGACATGATGCAGCGCCATGCTCATTATCACAATATCGAATCCGAAGAACTCTGGATCCTGCAGCTTGGCTGCAGATTCGTCATCAAGTAGATCACCTTGGACGCCTCGCATCTGCTCTGGTGACAGGCCAACGCTCTGAGCAGTGGCGTTGTATTCCTCGATCATCCTACCGGAGATGTCGATACCCCGTAGCTTGGTGACATATGGTGCAAGCACCTAGATCTTAGGTCAGTCGAAGTCTTGAATGTCGCCTCAGGCAGATGTGTTCGACCTTAGAGTAGATGCCGTTGCCACAGGCGTAGTCAAGTAGCTTCAGCTCACAGTCACCGGACTCAGCTGGAACGCCGAGCCATTCTGTGTTCTCTTGAAGGAAGGCCGTAATCTGCTTGGCCAATTTCCGAACCCATTCTACCTCGTAGGCCGACGACGCGACATTGCTGTGGCGGCGGTGTCAGCAGACAGAATTGGAGGGCCTTCTTCTATCTTATGTCGATGGCTTACTCAAAATGCTCCGCATTGTGCTGGCCCAAGGATTTGTGAGATTCTGTATTGACAAAGGCCACTTTAGCGTAGAGTCCGACGAGAACGGTGATTATTGCAAGGAATCCCCAAGCAAACGAAGTGTGAAAGCGCGAACCTGTGGAAGACATAATTGGATATCTGGTGATAGTCGCGGAAGGCTATGCGTATGTGAAAGTTTAGCCTTATTTATCTAGTAAAATTGTGATTAAGAAGGCAGTGTGATTGTGTAGCTGGCTTCTTTGGACTTTTATACCCGTATGAAGGCGTTGATGGGGGGTGTGGTCTCGCTCTGATACGTACGCAAAAGTGGCAATAGGATGGCCAACCGGGTGCCGTAGGTACTTTTTAATTGGGGCAAATATCCAATGAAATTAAGTTCCTGGGTCTGATGTGCTGAGGGCGTTGCGTATTTGAGAGCATAAAGTCTCCGAATCAGGTGGATGTTTCTCTAAATGCCACGCCAATGTCTCCGAGACGACCGAGAGTTTCCCGCGTGAATCAAAAACCCTGTATCAGCATATGTCTTTGGGTACGATTAATCCACACAAGAAAGTATCGTGAGAAAGTGCCTGGCAACGTGAATCATCACTCCATTAGCCACCTCTAACGTAGGTAGGCCCCTGGGTACTATGTCTCTCTATACAGCAATAAGTCTACCAGAGATCCGAACTGGGGTTCAACTTGCATCCACTTCCTCCGATAAAATCCCGTGCCTCGGCCTCGTAAGAAACGATGTGGAAAGAGTTCTCATCTTTGACAGTCTCCATACGCAATGCAGTTGTTGGGTCGATCACGATGACCCTCCTGCCTTCGATCAAAAGCCTCTGGATATCATCGTGGAGAATCTGTCGTGCAATCTTGTTGAGCGAGTAGACCTCACGGAGGGAGATGACAACAGCGTAGGCATCCCTGTGTTTTCCAGCGTCGGGATGCTCGGGTGTGGGCGGGCTCAGCTCGTGAGCTATGGTACGACTGAGTCGTTCCAGACCCGTGAAGCGGACAGCACCCTTCAAGCTGAAGATGATTACTTTTCGCTTCTCCACAGGCTTGCCCTTCCCGCCTCCTGCCTCGATGATTGCCACTGATACTCGCACGGTGGACCTGGATATCTGGCTCGCGTCCATCATATGCAAGCCCATGTCCCGCGACATCTTCTCGCATATTGCGACGCCACGTACACTGTTCCCTTTCTTGTCGAGCTTCGGGGAGAATGCTGCGATGCCTAACTGGCCAGGAAGGGCGCCAATGATACCACCGGCAACGCCACTCTTCGCCGGTATACCGACGTTTGCGACCCAGGTCCCGGCGGCATCGTACATGCCACAGGTTGTCATGACCGAGAGCACCTGACGGACACTTTGTTGCGGGAAAATCTGATCGCCCGAGATGGGCTGCTTGCCGCCATTGCACAGCGTCGCTGCCATCATGGCCAGATCACGGACGTTGACGTTGATAGCACACTGGCGAATGTAGCCCTTGACGGCATCCTGCGGGTCGCATTCGATGAACCCAGCTGCCTTGAGGATGTATGCGATTCCCATGTTCCGGCCGGAGTCCTTGAGCTCATCCTCATACACAGTCTCGTCGACGTGCAACTGGCGCCCTGCCAACCTTGACAGAGCCTTGAGAATGCGGTCAGTCCTCTCCTCCACCGTAGCGTTGGGTCCCACGACGAGGGCGTGCGCAGCTATGGCACCCGCATTGATCATCGGGTTCATCGGCCGGCTGGTGGACCTGTCCACAGACACGGGTATGCCGTTGTACGCTCCCCCCGACGGCTCAACGCCGATCTTCTCCAAGACCTTGTCCAAGCCCGCGTCGTCAATGGCCAGTGCGTAGACGAATGCCTTTGAGATGGACTGTATCGAGAACTCGACTTGGTCATCGCCTGCCGAGTAGATGGTGCCGTCTACCATCGCGAGCGCCACTGCAAGCTTGGACGTGTCGGCTTTGGCCAGAGTCTCGATGTAGCCGGCAGGCTGGCCCGACTCTAACGGGCGCGTGGCCTCCAGCACGCGGTTGAGGTAGTCCGGGATCGGAGACTCCATTGCGCGGCGCGAAAATGACGTGTGTCTTCGAGATGAATGCAGAGTGCGAGATTAATGCAGAGCCACAGCGAGACGAGGCTTGGATCGCTAAGCTCTGCACTCTTCAATTTGATGTGTTTGCTGAATCATGAACACAAGAGGGCATATTCATGAGTCAAGGCACACGTCTATCAAGTACGGCAATGGATGGATGAGTAACTGCGTCAGTTGTTAGCTCCGGAAGCCAAGGACGCTAATCACCAAAAGCCTCTTTACCTACCTAGGTACCTAACGAGACCCACGGCCAGCCCCCGGAACATTCCGGGTTGACATTACCCCAGATATGATTGCGGGTAACCCACGAGAATTTCTGAGAAGAGAGGAAAAGCCATTAGGTAAAAGAAGGGTAAGAGACCAGCTGACGATGATAACTTTTCAAGTCAGCTGGACCAGTTGGACGGCCGGGGTGCATTGCTTGAGAGGCGGTGTGATAGGCAGGGATGCATAGCCTAGATGGACTCGCTTACACCTTGCACTGAGCAAGATGCGGAGTAATCAATACATGGGCTCAGCCTGGCGGATTTTGTGAACAGACAAGCTCTCCCGTCGCTATCCAATCAACTATGAGGCAAAATTCAGTACATCCCGAGGTAATTATGAGGCTTCTCGATTCTTTTAGTTGCCTCCGAGGGTAACATGCTTGTTGGTACTGCTTTTCCAAGTGTTGAATGGACAGAGGTCCTGCAGTCTTTCTATTCAGCTGAAAACGACGAGGGCATGTCGAAATGTGGTGAAATAGTATCATCCACATAGGTACGAAGACACTGCTCACAGTGATTTTTGACGTAGGGCCTCTCTTTATAGAATCAACGGGCTTGGCTCGTGAGGGGTCCTCCTGGGAACATAGACGTGCTTTATGCTTGATGCTTGAGTTGAACAGTGGCTCAGGTGAGCGACATGGTATATCTTCAAATGTCGTTGCGAGGCTAGGATATGCGTCGACCACGACTGCGACTGGTATGTATGAGAGGCTCTGTTAGGGTAGCTTTCTGGGAACGGTTTACCAATGAGTCTCATCATTTTCCGCATTCATTGTTGAAACTGGGAGGATCATAGGCCATACCTCCCGCCGGTCAACGTATAGGATAGCAGCAGATTCGAAGTTAGTCTTGTCAGAGTTCGTGAACGGTCAGTAAATTGGAGGTAGCAGGTTGCGGATTGGGAATGCCAAGAACTTCCAGGAAACAATCGGTCTGAGTGAAAGGATTATCAATTTCCTTGCCGGATAACGCAATTTGCAGTTCAGACTCATTCGAGATGGTAAAATAACACCCTTCATCCGAATTGAATCAGAGAAGCCACAACACTACAAAGAAGCAAAGTAATTGTAACCGTGGCGGTCTTAATTTACACCAGGTCGGGATGTGAAGTCAATGGTCGAAAGCCATCGAGACGGGGCAGGCTTGCCTTGCCCCAGAGGCTAGACAGCTTCTGGCTGACCGAGCCTGGTCCCCAGCGATGCATGCCACGATACAAGTCGTCTCTTTGACATCCGGCGTCTAGCATCGACTAGTGACACAGTTGAAACTCCTGGAAACCCCGTCGGAGTCTGTCGACACTATTCACCCGGTGAGCTCTCAGACTCGCAGCGCCACTCTGAAAAGGCATTCCGTATGATCATGATCTTACCCGAGTGGAGCAAATTTCATCATGTCAATGAGCGGGCGACCCCAGCTATGTGCCCCTAGAAACAAGACATCACAATCCAGCTTTGTGAGCCCAACAAATGCAGACCCGATGTCAAAAACCATGCCAGTGTACTACTCTCCTGATTCTCGACATCGTCCTGAGTTTGTGTGAATTCCTCTTGGGTCATCTCCGAAGAGCGAATTACGCCTGCATGACTTCAATTCGACTCTGGAGCCAGACCTCCTCTTCTCCTGTCCCATTGGACCATATGTACGTCTGACAAATGAGAAAGAAGATTCTCTAGCCGATTCGCTTCTTAATCTTCCTTCCAATGTATGTCAGATCAATATCGCTTGAATCGCGACCGCCGAGAAAGGAGCGGAGAGGATAGTCGTTCCATGATTTCTGCCCAAGCTTCTTTCTGAGACCATGTCTATGGGGCTCCGCCCCCAGATCTGGAGACAAGTGGTAACGGGGTATCACTCGGTGAACATATTTGATCATTCCAAAGATGAGAATCCGGGGGAGAGGAGGGGCTTCCCGAATCTTTCTCGTCAGGGGACCTTCAAATTAGATAATGGATTCCACAGGCACTCTAGCCACATCGCGATCATGCCTCCTACTTGCTTGTACGGCGGCAATTCGTTTAATGAAAAACCAGCCATGGTGTGGTATGGAATGTTCAATTGGGCATTGGTCACAAATTTGAGCCTCAACGGGGAGTGCCGCGTGACGGGGCGTCCAAAGTCAAAACAAACGTAAGATCATCGGCTCTGGGTCTCTGCAGCTTCTAGAATGCAAGCAGTAAAGCTATCCACGCTAGGTAGATGAACGACTTGTTTATCGTCTGCTGTGCTCCCGCGTGTGTGTACTCCAGACAAGTAAATTTGATTGTGTGTCGAGAATGGGGCAGACCAGGCCGTTTCGCACACACCGAGACAGCCACTACAGGATCGCTGATAGGCGGCTTGGCAAAGGATACGGGCGGCCGACTGCTACTGGCTGGCCATCGTGGGATGTCGTCAGCCGCGCCAGCGGATCAACGCGACCTTCCTGAAGCATGCGTCAAGACCCGGCCCTGGCGCCTTGGCAGCTTGTTCGATTCTTCCCCAGATCAGACCAACGGCGAGACCAGGGTCGCATTGTCGACAGAATTGCAAGCCTGTCGCACCAACAGCACGCGGCGGGAAGGGCGCAATCTAGGCCTCTGCATGCACCATGGGTGTGTGTGGAGTGTGTCTTCACTCTTTTCCTCTTTGTTTTTCACTCTGAACGCGATACGTGCAACATTGTGAATTGCGCCATAGTGCACTACCATGAACACAAGTCTTTCTTGCGCATATTCCCGGGGTTGCAAGATAACGGTTGCTATGTATCCCACTATCACTGTCTATCTTCATTGAATCCTTTGTGTCTGTAGAAAGTGACAACCCTGTTTGATCCACCACCAGTGCCCTACGGTTCATCTGTTTTGTATCTCTTCCCCTCTGATGTATTGTAACCAGTTCTGGGTAAAGAGCCAAGCCCGCGGATACATACATGAGCCAAATGAGTTTGCGCATTTGTTGCTCTGCGTTCAAGCTCAGAAAATGCAGACATCCAAGGTACGAGGTGTGCTGTACTGAAATTGGTATCTACCTACCTAGGTATTGTGGAGGCTATTTTCTAGCGCCGTCAGCACGATCCATCTGCTCCAGGGCTCCCACAGTGGTCATAGCTGACGCTAATCGCTGAGTGCCGTCCTCTAAATGCCCCAAGCCTCTAGGGCTAGCAGCCTGGGGTTTGAGATACAGCCGGGCTCGGTATCCACACCTGGATCGGTGTACCAAAAGGTTCTAGCCTTGCGGCGCCTCAAGGGATGCACTCCGCGCAAGCTTCCTTCTCAGTCAGAGACAACAAAAACGGTCACGCATGCGCTCACTCGCTCATGAGAATGGCTCCGCCTCACAAGCTGATATCCAGCCCGCGCTGTGTGTCTCAATAAAATCGAGTGGCAAGACACGATGATTGGTCTCGGCTGGACCAGCCCTCAGATCATGCACACAAACGAAAAAAAAAGAAGCAGAGCAAAAGAGACATGCAACTGTGGCGGCAACGGCAAGCAACGGCAAAAGGGACCTAGACGGTTTTGGGAACCGAGGCCTCCTCACAATCGCAACGGAAGAGGTCAGCTTGTTGAGGTAGCACTCTGCCAAGGCTGGCCTCATGCTGTTGTTGGCAGCCAATATCCGCATCTGTGCCCCTCGAGTCTGCCAGCACCTCGGTCAGCAAATTTGGGATTTGGGACTGGAACAAAGACACAAGACGGAGCTCGGAAGATGGCATCCCTGCCCGCCTTGTCCACCCACTGCCACACCCCAGCACATGCAGACCAGACGCATGCTTTGCCAGACCTCTGGTTCCACCCAGAGATTGGACATCCCCGGACTGAACACGACCCAGAACCCAGAACCACGCAGCAAACACGATATGGCGCGATCACTTATCTCTCCCTCTCCCTCTTCTTGTACTTGTACAGACACCGGCGACTGCCAAGACCAACACCTCTGCGCCCTAAACCCACTCCGGGAATCCGCCCTATCAGTGATCTGCCCTCCCATATCTCGTTTCCAGCCCAAGAGCAATGTACACACCACGCAAGGCAGGCAAATGTCACGGTCCCTTGGGATGCTGACAGCTGGGACGGCATGGGTTGGGATGGACATGCACCAGCACGCGAGCCCATGGTAGCACCAGGCTCCATCGACCGGATGTCCAAGTTCAAGTATTAAAGGGCCTGCGTTTCCCTGCGCCCTCGACCATCCTCCAACATATCGCGAGTTCTTCCACTTCTTCCCACGTCCTCCTCCCCTACCCGCCGGCTAGCTCGCACCCGCACGGTCTCCCGCCGCCTATTCCCGACCGAGAAGAGATACAGCCACGCAAAAGAACAAGGAGAAGAAGCTTCCGAGCCTCTTCGCCCCGCCAATACCGCAGCCATGGCACGACTCTTCGGCAAGGGCGATGAGAAGCAGGTTGATATGAGGACCACCGACGACCCTCGTGCCGCCGACGAGCTCGACACCGGTGTCATCGACGAGGCCCACGATGATCTCCATCGCGAGATGAAGCCGCGCCAGCTGAGTAAGTCTCCAACCACAAGACCCTCAATGGGATTACGAGGGATCATGTCTCGCTGACCTGGCCTCTTCACCTCCCAGATATGGCAAGTTCCCCGTCTCTGTCCCTGTCTCTGTCTTTGCCCCGCAGAAGCGCCGCCTTGGCGACAGCGCCACCCGTACAAGCGCACCCACACAATCGCAGACACCAGCCAGTCCAGTCGCGCTGCACCAACCCCTTCTGAGCAGAAGCAGGATTTCCCAAGCCTTGGTTCGCAATAATAAGCTTTCGTGCGCTAACGGGGCGTCCCACAGATGGCAATTGCCGGCGCTATTGGTACAGGTACGTAAACATTTGAACCGCACGCACATGCGCCTCTCCCATCGCGACGGCGATTCCTTTCGGTGCAGATGAACGGAACCGGAGAAATTACAGGGGATCATCGCGAGGCGAAAGAAAGCTCGGTAGACTGACGGAAATGGCTACCAAACAGGTCTCATTCTCGGAACCGGCGGTGCCCTGAGGAACGGCGGTCCGGCGTCGCTGCTGCTCGCCTACTTGCTCATGGGATATGTCGTCTACGTCGTCATGGTCGCTCTCGGCGAGATGGGCGCCTGGCTGCCGCACAAGAAGGCTTTCTCCGGATATGCGTCACGTTTTGTCGATCCTGCCATGGGGTAAGCCCTCACGCCCTGTCCTGCTCAAGGCATGATTCGATCTGGTTATGGAGCGCCGAGCGTGCCAGCGCCGTGATGAGGATGAGACTCATGCTGACTCTCACTGGATCACAGATTCGCAACCGGCTGGAATTACTTCTTCAAATACGTCATCGTACTTCCCAACAACCTGACTGCTAGCGGTATCATCCTACAGTTTTGGAGACCTGACATCAACGTGTCCGTGTGGATTGTGGTCTTTGGCGTAGCCATCGTAGCGCTCAACGTATGTCAACCTTTCTTCTGCCTGCCTGCCCCCTCCCTCCTGCCAGAACAAACGCTAACATTCCACCTCCCCTCCCATACAGCTCATCCACGTCAGCTTCTTTGGCGAGGCCGAGTTCTGGATGTCCCTGGTCAAGGCCCTCGTCATCGCCATGCTGATCCTCATCTGCTTCATCGTCGCCCTCGGCGGCGGCCCCAACCACCACCGCACCGGCTTCTGGTACTGGAAGGACCCCGGCGCGTTCGCCCCCTACCTGCTGCCCGAGCAGCCCTCCCTCGCCAAGTTCCTCGGCTTCTGGGCCTCGGTCGTCCAGGCCACCTTTGCCTACCTCGGCACCGAGCTCGTCGGCGTCGCCTTTGGCGAGACGCCCAACCCGCGCAAGAACGTGCCCCGCGCCGTCAACCAGACCCTGCTCCGCATCGTCCTCTTCTACCTCGGCGGCGTCATCGTGCTCGGCATGGCCGTCCCCTACAACGACCCGGACCTCAAGGTCGCCGCCTCGTCCAAAGCCAGCGGCGCCGCCTCGCCCTTTGTCATCGCCGCCAAGAACGCCGGCATCGCGCGCCTCGCCGACGCCGTCAACGGCCTGCTGCTCGTCTTCACCGTCTCGGCCGCCAACTCGGACATCTACCTCGCCTCGCGCTCCGTCTGGGCCCTCGCCAAGGACCGCCAGGCCCCGCAGCTCTTCCACCGCACCAACAAGCGCGGCGTGCCCATCCCCGCCGTCGTGCTGTCCTCGATCTTCATCGTCCTCGGCTTCATGAACGCCACCAAGGGCTCCGACACCGTCTTCGGCTACTTCGTCTCGCTCGTCACCGTCTTCGGCGCGCTCAACTGGGTCAGCGTGCTGGTCAGCTACATCTGCATGCAGCGCGGCATGAAGGCCCAGGGCATCAAGCGCTCGACGCTGCCCTACCGCAACTTCCTGCTGCCCTGGAGCGCCTATATCGCCCTGCCCATCACCATCCTCGTCATCCTGTTCAACGGCTTCGCCGCCTTCATCCCCACCTTCAAGGTCGACAAGTTCATCACCGCCTACATCGGCATTCCCGTCTATCTCCTCAACATCTTTTGGTGGAAGATCTTCAAGAAGACCAAGATGGTCAAGCCCGAGGAGATGGACCTGCAGACCAACAGGAGGGACGAGTAAAAAAGGTCTTGATTGCCCTTTCTGGAAAACAAATCCAGGTGTGATGACTTGACGCAAACAAAGACGATGTGTGTGGCATTGATCTTGTGGAGATATTTGGAGGGAACAAGCTGGCATTTACGGCGTTATTCTGGGCAGTCATATCTATAGCTATATATGTATGCACTTATGAATGAAAGCAAGTTTTCCAAAGACCTGATCTTCATATGCAGATGCAGACTTCTTCTCACTTGGTCTATCCCAGGTCAAGTCCAATATCTGAATGTGTTTGCAGTCACAATCATAGTCCATTTCGGCTCTGCGCTTTCAGCAGGAGGGAGGAGGGGGTCGGTGCTCCAGCCATCCAGCCGACAACTCCCCAGCTTCATGTCCCTTCCAGACTTGGAAGCATCACGGCCTATCTGCAAAATTGACAAGTCGGTGACACGCGATTTTGTGGTCCGTGCCGCCGCCACCTGAAGCTTTCCAAGATGCCTTCAGTCCAACTGACTGGACGATACTCCGCTTTTCCGTCCCAGCCAACCCGTCCCATCCCACGATCTCTTCTTTTTTTTCCCTTTTCTTCGAGCCTAACCTTCCTCCATCCAGTTGGTTTCCTCGTATCAAGACATCTACCGTATCCATTCCGGAATCGTGATCTGCTGATCTTTCGAGTCTCTCCTTGATACGGAAGGGCGCCATCATCATATCCTGCTCGTTGCGAATATCTCCGGGTATCGCGATCGCCCCTTTCTTCCCTCACTTCGACCGCACGCCCTCTCGCCCCTAGCTAGCCTCTTCCCATCAATATCTCCCCCTACCCATCCATCCTCACGTAGTTCTTTGAGCCTCACGACTCTGAGAGACACGCACGCCAAGATGTGCCTCATCCTCTTCACCAAGTGCCCCGGCTGCGTCCGCAGCCTCGCCGAGACCGACGTCGAGGTCGTCGAGTTCTGCAGGAACAAGCAGGACGCCGTCCGCCGGCTCATCGAGTCCGACTCGGCCGCCGTCGTCAACGACATCGACGTATTCATGGCCTGCGACATGCAGGAGATCTGGGGCATCGAGGAGTTCCGCCACCGCCTCACGCGCTTCCACCGCTGCAGCCCCTGGAACCACGTCGCGCCCACCTACGAGGCCATCTACGAGAGCCTGATCACCGCCGCCACGGCCCAGCTCGGCGAGGCCGACGGCCTGCCCTCCACCACGATGAACGCGGGCCTCCAGTCCAACTCGCTGCTCTTCGAGGCGCACCCCCCCATCCCCGAGGTGCGCCCGCTCTACACGGACAGGCAGGTCATGTGGCTGCACACGCTGGTCCGGCAGCACCGCCGGGAGCGGCGCAACGCGACCTTGGGCCCCATGGCCGCCGCGTTCCTCACGGGTCGTCTGCTGATCTGGTACCATGGACTCACCCCGGTGGGCGTGGTCAACCTCCGCAACAGCCTGCTTGGTATGTGAACCCAGCCCTCTCTCTTTGGAAGGACATGGCGTATGTGACACACAATCATGCTGACCATTGGTTATTGTTGTTATCAGCTGAACCGATACCGACTTTCCCACAGCCGGTCGCGGGTCCTCCCCCTGCGTTTGCCCCCCTTGCTCCTTTTCCGGCGAACAGCGCCGCCAGCGCCGAGTCTCCGAGGAGGAACGAACAGGGTGCTCCTGTTGCTGGCGAGGCCAGCGTTGTTGTCGCCCAGGATGGCGAGCAGGAGGAGAGTGCCGACCGCAGCGCTGGACCAGCCAAGGACCCTGCTGGCGGAAACAACGCCGAGAAGGCTGGACCTGACGACAAGCAGAATAAGGACAAGAACCAACCGGCCAAGGTTGCTGCTCCGGGTGGAAAGCCCACCAAGTCTGGTGCTCAGGCTGGCGGACAGGGCAAACCTGCTGCTCAGCGAGGCCGACCCAAGGCCACTCCTCCCGCTGGAAAGAACCCCAAGAGTGCTGCCCAAGACGACGATTCGGAGAATGCTGCAGCTCGGCAAATCGCACCTCCAGGCGACGGTCCCGGCAGCAACTCGAAGAAGCGCGCCGCCAAGGAGGACGGCCCTGCCAACCCGCCCGCGGCCAAGCCACCCCGCCGTGCCCGTTCCCGCGCCCCTGCCAAGTCAGCACCCCCTCCCGCCGCCGCCGACGACGACGACGCTGCTGCCGCCGGCCCGTCCAACCCCTCGCGCGGCAAGGCTCCCGCCGCCGCCGGTGGTGCCGCAGCAGCCAAGGACGGCAAGAAGCCTCGCGCCGCACCCCGCGGCAAGGCAGCTCGCTCTCGCGGCGTTGCCGCCGCTGCTGCCCAGGGCGCGGGTACGAAGCGCGGCAGGCCCCATTCCGGGGATGGAGCCGCGGATGACGAGGAAGATGAAGATGAAGAGGGCGAGCGCCGGGGCTCGGTGTCGACTCCCATCGATCTGCGTTCTCCGTCGGCCCAGCCTCCCGTTGATCTGTGTACTCCCTGAGCGCGATCGACCTCTTCTGAGCGTGTCGACTTCGGGTTGGGAAGCAGAGGGGGAGGATGAGAATTTGAGACGGAGGACTTAAGGGCTACGTGATTCAATTTCCAGCTGCAGGGGAGAGTGACATTCATATGATTTCAGACCATGGTCTTCTATTTTCTGGCATCATGGCCAGCTGGCTTCAAATCTGCTCGGAGGCGTTTTTAGAGGTTTCAACTTTTTACTTTCATGGACGAGAAACGAATGGTCGTGCTTTGCGATGCTTGTCGCTGGGACTTCTATGCCATGTGGCAAATCAAAGGACAAGGGAGAAAATGCAAGGTAGCTCTAATCTAACAATGAATGTCTTTGTCTGCCCGTACAACGGCGCTGTTGTCGCTCTACCTGAACCATTGAACAATCGTACACCAACCTCAAACAAAGAGTGGTAGAGTGTCTATCCTCCTTAGACGCTATTCTTTATGTTCAAAGTGAACACTCTTGCGCCTCTTCCTCTGCGGCTCTTCCTCCAGCATCCGCTCCTTCTGTATTTCCGGTCCCGCCTTTTCCTCCTCCAGCTTCCGCTTCTTCTGCCTCTCAATCTCGTCAGCGACCTCTACCATGCTGACGCTGGTCTTGGTAGGGTCCCTCTCCAGGATCCTCCTCTCCACCTCTTTGCCGTAGTGTCCAAAGGGACTGGGCTCAGAGGCGATCTCAAAGATGTGGTGCGTCTGCACGGTCCTCATCTTGCGCCGCCGGCGCAGGTTCTCCAGGTACTCCGCCTTCCACTCGGCTTCGTCCTGGCCCGCGCTGCGCAGCTTCACCGGTCCCCTGTACGGCTCGCACCTGTACGTCACGTCGGATCTCGCAGTCGAGTGGGGCATGGACAGTGGGGAGAGCTTTCCTGACCGGCGCGACCACAATATGGAACTTCCCGTCCTGGCCGGCGCGTCGTCGTCGTCGGCGTCCAGCTCCCGCCTCAGGTCGTCGGCCGTCTGCCTCGCGCTTGTCTCGGCAGCGCTGGTTATCTGAGCATACGTCGGCACACCGGGCTTGGGGGTACTCCCAGGTCCAGTCATAGGGGTCGCCGGGGTCCGCGTCGTGGCGGACGTAAGGGGTCGAGGCTTCTTGGGCAAGAAGGGATTGGCATTGCGATACCTCTTGCGGTAAGCTTTCTTCTTTGCCTCCTCGTATTTCTTCTTTGCCTCCTCGTCTTTCTTCTTTGCCTCTCCGTCTTTCTTCTTTGCCTCCTCGTCTTTGGCCTGACAGAGAATCGGCTTCGCCGGGACCGCGCTGTGCGACTCCGGGCTCTCCTTCACAATTATCTCCACCGGAGTCGCGCAGCCGCTGGCCATGGTCACGTTCGAGCGCGCCGTGTTCGGCACTTCAGGGACCCTGGCGATCTCACCGGGCTCATGATCCGCGAGCTCCTCCCAGGTAGAGATGCGCCTGGAGTGCGCAAGGTGCGGCGCGTATTCTTCCATCCACTCTATGACTTTGTCGATGGTGTCGATGTGCAGCGGGGTATCGCCTACCGGAGGCCCGGGGTTGCTCCGCAGATACCTTGACCGACCTGTCGTCAGGGCGAAGAAGTAATCTTTGATCACGTTGACGGGGACGTGCCGGAGCCAACCCGTCTCGGTCGCTATCTTTCCCCAGGCCGCGATCTCCTGTTGGGGCCTCCGTATGCCGTGGAATTCCTTTCGGAACTTCCAGGTGGCCTCTGCGAATGCCAGCTTCAGGAACTGCAGTTCCGCTCCGGTGAGGGAAGAGTATGGACGGTCTGGCTTCCACATGAATTTTACGGCAGCATCGTGAAGGACCTTGATGTCTTCTTGAAGCATACCGTGGTCGCTGTGGTCGAAGCCCTGCTCGGGCTGCCAGAAGTTGCGCTGAGTCCCGCGTGCAGGCAGACCTATATGATCTATGTCTTTCAGAACTGGTACGCCTCTCATAGCTGGTGTTGGAGTCATGGTGTCGATATGTTTCTTTGTCTTCCAGCGTGTAATATTGAGAGATAAAAATTGACATGTACCGACGGGTTGGCCGTGCCGTATGCTGAGTTGTGGGTGTCCGAGTGGATCTGGAATTTGTATGTCCTGGTGTGATATTTCCTTTGAGTTTCAAAAGTGAGAGAGAGAATGGAAGCCCTTTTATAAGGTCCAGTCTGAAACGAAGTAGTCGACAGCGGTTGATTGAATACACAAGGGGCAAGTTTCGGCGCAACTCACACTTAAATGTGAACAGGACTAGTAGTGTTGTTTCAATTCACTGCTTTTGAAGTAGCAACTCCAGCATGCTGTTACGTCAGTGAAAGTGAATAACATTAGATGTGGGGCTTCATTCGTCGCTCGTCCAGACAGGTTTCAGACTCACTACTGAGATATGGCTAGGTAGCTATTGCGCTATGGCGAACAAAGGACTGTTTTCAGCCCAGTTGTTACCTGTCTACAACGTTTTCAAAAGAGGACTTAACATTCGGGATGACCCAGAAAGGCTGTGAGTTCACTATTCTATCCTGGCTCTCCACTTTACAGTATCTGAAACCAAAGCTTGTAGGTTTCTTCAGAATAGCGTCCCGTCACCGGCAATTAGGATGGGGCTCGACTTGGTGTTGGGCCGATACTTGGCCGCCAACTCCCGTCCAGACTTCCAAGACCCCGCTTCGAGCATCTGGGCCATGGTGAGTTGGACACCTTCCGCGGCGAACTTGGCGGCTATGAGGTGGTGCAGTTCGTCCAACAGCGCAACAGTCATGGCTCGCCACTCGACAATCACATCTGAGGTGTCCTGGAACTCCGGAAGCTCTTGCCCCGAGGCCTTCTTCCCCTCTTCTAGAACCTGAGGCTTCAGACGAAGCACCGGGATATCCACAAACAGGCCGCCGTTGCGGTACTCTGGGAGACCTGTGCCTAGCTCTCCGTTCACCCACTTGCAGTCGAGCAGTCTGGTGAATGGTACCATGAGGGAGTATGCCAGCCATTGCGTTAGCTTGTGGAATGGCGCTATTGTGGTCTCGGGCCGCACGTTGTTGCTTTTGGTCGCCTCGAGATCGAGGATCTTGAGTGGCCAGGCATCACCGATCGGCTGGCCGTGGACTCGAGTGCGGTTGCTGGGCCAGCATGGAATGAGAAGCTTCTGGAGGCTGTTCCACAGGAGCTCGTAGTCTAGTGTTCCAGAGTCTGACTTGGACTTGATGAGGTAGTCTGCAAGGGTGGTCAGCCTGCCGTCCACACATCTAAGGCTCGAACCTCGCGGGTTAACATTGAACACATACCAACTATGTTTCCAGGGCGGCCTGTAGGACCGAATATCTCCGAAAGATTGAGTAGAGATGCTCCCACCCTGTTGAGAAGCTGTACGCGCGTGGACACACCAGGCATCTGGTTATCCGGCGTGATCTGGAAGTATTTGTTGAAGGTCGCTTCGGTCAGGTCAACCAGTCCCTTGCCTGGCAGACGGACTATGAGCTACTCGAAGATACACTTCATGGGGCAACCTGTGTGCACTTACCATCCACGGTATCTTTCTTTGACTTGTCGGAACTCAGCTCGCCCGGTAGAAACAGATAAAGTGAGGCGATTCCCGTGCCTTCGCTGCGCCCGTACGAAGCGCCACCGGCGATAGGTTCCTTAACTGCCCACACGTTTCCGGCGCCGGCGTCGAGAAGAACGGAGACGAGAAAGAGGTCAATCAGCCGTTTCGTCTGCTCGGTCGCGTCGTGGCAGCCTTCGGCCTGCCAGCGCTCCAAGAGGTTCTGGATGCGGGGGACCCCGCCCGCCTCGAAGTGCTGCCAGCGGCCGTGAGGCGGGATCTGGTCGAACTTGTCGGGCCCGTAATCGCGCTATGGCAGCTAGCTGTCAGCGGCTGTTGTGTTTAGGTGCTCTGAAGGAAACGGAGTCCAGAGCGTACCCTGATGACATCGGTCACAAAGTCGGCGACGTCGTTCATGCGCGAGGCATCGTAGTCGAAGTGGAGAAGTTCCCCGCGCTGGGCGGCGGCGAGGACTATCCGCGAGTTGTTTCTCACTGCTTGGAGAGACAGCAGGTATTGAATGTCTTTGTCCATATTTGATGATCTTTGGGGTGTGGTAAGCGAGGTCTGAATGTAACCGGGATTGGTATGCTTGTCTTTGTCTGGTGGTATGCCAAATGCCCAGAACAGCTGTGGTTGTGTTCTAGGCAGCGGCTAAACTCTATGCACAACTATCCCTCCGCACACAGATAGGCGGATAAAATTGTGTATGCATAGATAAGAACGTGCATTAGCGTATTGAACCCCGCTCCTCCCAAAGGCTTTGCCTTTGCATAAGCCCTGTAACAACAAAGGTGGATAGGATTTGCACTGCTGTTGATAAAATGAAAGAGAACATTCAAGTTGCGCAATGATCTCTTATTGGATGACTGACTGTTTGTTGTAGACAATGGCATATGGACAACATCGGACCTCCTAGAGTGATGCTCTTTGGCTGGTTGGACCTGCGCCAGCACAGGAGCTAGGCTTTGTGCCTTGAACAGACTCGGCTGAATATTGATGTCAAGCGATCAGTGCAAGTACAGCTGCTTCAGACAGACTTCAACTACAGCGCCTCAAGAGAAGAGCATCGAGTCTACCGCCTGCCAGTCTTCACGCATTTTCACCGCTCCAATAGCAAAGATGATTTCAAACAAGACACAGTTTATGGCAGAGCCGATGGCATTGATAGCTGTTAGACTATCTTTGATCCAACAATCCACACTCCACACGAGAGCGCTTTACGTTCTGGTGGTTGCTGGAGGAGAGGACTGACAGTGTCGTGCCATGTCTTGTTTGTTCCCACTTAGGCCTGCACGGCATTCGCCTCTTCCCTCTCAATCGCAAGGCGCTCCTTTCTAGCCTGCTCAATCTTCAGACTCATCTTGACAGGGTGGACACCAGGAGTCTCGAAGATGGTATCAATCTCCTCGAGCGAGAGCTTGCTGGTCTCGGGGAAGACGAAGTAGGAGATAATTAGCTGGATGGTGTTGTAGACAATGTAGACGACCCAGATCTTGTACCCGATCTTTCCAATGCCAACCGAGATACCGTATGTATTGACGACACCGGCAGCACCCTGGATCATGTTGTACAGACCCATACCCTTGGAACGAAGGGTAAGGGAGAGGAGCTCGACAGGGTACAGGTTGTGCATCGTGGCAATCAGGGAGGCACTGCAGACCTGGTAGATGTAGAACCAGACGACAGTCAGAACAGCGGTCGCCTTGCTCTTGTGCAGGCTGTACTGCCACGAGGTAATCGTGGCGGCCGTCTGGCAGAGGACGAAACTAATGAGACCGGAGAAGATGAGAGTGCGACGGCGCATTCTGTCAATGAGCCAGGCGCCGACAAAGGTGAAGATGAAGTAGACGGCGACCTCTCCGAGCTGGATACCGAGCTGGTCAAGACTGTCGTGGATGCCGACGGTGTCGAGGGCGGGGGACAGGTAGTAGCCGATGACACCACCACCGTTCCATTGCTGGAAGCAAGAGTAGATGATGATGAGCATGGTACGGTAGCCGGCGGCCCTGGTGAAGAAGGGGCGGAAGTCGTAGCTGGCGAGAACACCAGCACGGCTGGTCTCGAGGGACTCTTCGATCTGGGCGATCATGAGGGGCACGATCGGGGCATTCTCGTCGTCGTTGGTGGTCATGTAGCGAGCGATGGCGCGGCGGGCCTTGTCCTGCCTGCCCTTCATGACGTAGTAACGGGGCGATTCCGGGCACAGGATGTAGATGAGGGTGCAGAGAATGACGGGGAAGAAGCCCTCGAGCAGCAGCGGGGCGCGCCACTGCCAGTCGTTGTTGATCTTGGTGAAACCCATCAGAAGGCCGGTCATGCACATGGAGCCGACGTGGAAGAAGGCACCGAAAATACCGACAATGCGACCACGGAGATGGAGAGGGGCGACCTCGGCGATGTACTGGGGCGCAGAGCAGAGAGAGGCTCCGACGCCGAGGAGGAAACGGCCGATCATGAAGCAGGGCAGGTTCGGAGCAAGGCCCTGAAGAAGAGCGGCGACGATGGTGATGGCGTTTCCGAGGAAGTTGATACCGCGACGACCGATAACATCGCTCAGGGCTAGGAAAGGAGCACCGCAGAAGAGACCGATCTGCATGAGGGCGTTGATGGTTCCCAGGATAGCACCCGTGTTGCCGAAGCCGAAGTAGCTGTGCCACAACTTCATCGAGTTGAGACCACCAATGACACCCCAGTCGATGCCGTAGCCGGCCTGGTTCACAGCCATGACAAACATCAGGCCGAAGACACGCCATCCGGCCGGGGTGAAGATCCTCCAGTCACCGGACATGACCTTGAGGCAGTCGGCAGAGACCCGCATCAGGTCTTCCTCGGAGATGCGGTGGGCGACAACCTCTTCAACGGCGACGCCAAGCTTGCTGGCCTCGGCGACATCGTCATGGTGGACATTCACGCCCTTGGGCTGCTGTTCTTCCACGTGGGGAGCCATGTTGGCTGGCGTCTTGGAGGATAAGGACGCTCTTGGGGATAGGAACCCAAGGCAGTAAGTGTGCCCGATTGAAACTTCTTCCTGGTCTCTACGAGAGAAGTATTACAGGATGAGGGGAGAAGAAGGGATCTTCGTGAGCTGGGAGGGTGCAACATAGGCGATATTTATCTACTTCTGTTGTCTTCCCATGCGACCACTGGTCGGCCCCAGATCCGTCTCCGCTCTGCTCCCCGGGTCTGGCACATCTGGAACGTGCTCTTCTCCGGCTGGGGTGCCGGCATGAAATTCTGAGCTAGATACCGTGAGCTCAAATGCCCATCAGCCCATGGGCAGTGGAATATCCCCGTGGGAACAAGGATTTTCACCCTAGATATCTGAGCATGATCATTAGCCCGAGGACCGGTCTGTGGAGAAACTACACGACGTGTGGGTGCTGGAAAAACTGTCAAAAGAGTGTACCTAGTCCACTCCCCTCTCTGCGTTTGCTCGGATGTTGCATTCCATCTCCACATTCGTCTCCCCGCAGCTCGCTCTACCAGTCAACACTGCGGCGCAAGGCGCAGTAGACAATTGGTAAGTGTTTGAAAACGATTTCGACCTGTGTCTTCTCCAGAAACACGCATTGTTTGTTCATTTCGATACCCTGGATTGACCCGGTCTGATGGTTCTATTTCTCTATGAAGTCTGCCTTGGATTGTTGAACACCTCCGGGAATAACTAAACCGCCAACGCTCGAGGGCACAGCGGCAGGAAATAGTGACAAGGCGAGAGGGACGCCCTTGGCAACGGCGCCCACTCAGCCGTCCCCAAAAACCAAGCCGGCAGGCTTCTAAACGGGGCTTGTAGGGCAACTCACAGAAGCGAACTTAAGCGCACCTTACTAGAAGTGGCTATGACAGTCGTCGAAACCGTCGGGTGAATGGGATGGCGTCTTCTCTGGGCCCAAATCGCTCGTCTGGTGTTGGCACTAAGTCTATTCCAAAAATGAGACCCAAGCCACATCCGCATTGGCTGCAAGGTCCTCTCTTACCGCTACATTTCAGTCCGGATCCGAGCAAGGTTCCTCACTACGGCCTATTCTTCGATACTGACCTGACAAACCAGCTGCTGGCCTATTCCCTGATTGACCTGATGATCCCTGACCGTGGAGACCCTCCCACACTTCCCCATCACATCGCCTCGATAGCCCCGGTTTGTCGGGACGTCGTTCCTAGAGCCTCCCCTCCATGATCCCTGGCACTACAAAGGTATCGTTCAAGAACATGGCCATTTCAGTGCAAGATGGCGGGATGTGCAAGCGTACGGCACGTGTATTCAGAGCCAAGAGAAGCCATTTGCCAGTTTGAAACATGGCTAGCCATCACCTTGCACCCGACGCGCAATTTCAACCGAATCCGTCGGATGCGAACGACCCCTGCAGGCTTCAGTTGCACTACACCCACCCGGCGAAAGAATGGGCTCAGTCCCTGCCCGTCGGCAACGGCCGGCTCGGCGCCATGGTCTATGGTCGCACTGGCAGCGAACTCGTTCGCCTCAATGAGGATTCCGTCTGGTATGGCGGTCCCCAAGAGCGCAGGCCCCGCGACGCCCTCAAGAATTTGCCGCTGCTGCGCCAGCTGATCCGCGATGGCACGCATGCCGAGGCAGAAGAGCTCTGTCGCAATGCCTTCTTCTCTACCCCTGCTAGTATGCGCCACTACGAGCCCCTCGGTTCTTGCATGATCGAGTTCGGGCATGGCGAGGTTGGCAAGGAGGTTACGGACTACAGGAGACAGCTGGATCTGCAGAGATCCGTCGCCTCCACTACCTATCAGTTCTCGCCTGGAGGGTCTAGCCCGGTCAGTGTCATGAGGCATATGATCGCAAGTTTCCCAGACGATGTCCTGGTCTTGCGCATCGAGGCCAGCCAGAGAATTCGTTTTCTCATACGGTTAAACCGAACTAGTGAGTTTGAGTGGGAGACCAACGAGTTCCTGGACAGTATTGCCGTGGAGAATCAGGAGATTATTCTGCACGCCACGCCAGGCGGTCGAGACAGCAATCGGCTCTGTATTGCCCTCGGTGCTCACTGCGACGACGCTGCATACGGGGGCTCTGTCGGGGCCATTGGCAGCTGTCTGGTCGTCAACTCGGGTGCCTGCACCATTGTGATTGGCTCCCAGACTACGTTTCGGCACACAGATATCGAGGTAAGAGCCCGGGCGGACGTCCAGGCTGCACTACGTCGGCCCTGGTCCGAATTAGTTGCCAGACACGAACAAGACTACAGAGCCCTCTTCGACCGAGTCAGCTTGCAACTGTCCCCCGATGCCTGTCAGATCCCGACAGATGAACGTCTTAACTCGAACCGCGACCCTGGCCTCGTCGCCCTCTTCCACAACTATGGCCGCTACCTCCTCATCTCGTGCAGCCGTGACTCTCCCAAGGCACTCCCCGCCAACCTGCAGGGCATCTGGAACCCGTCCTTTGCGCCGCCATGGGGCTCGAAATACACCATCAACATCAACCTGCAGATGAACTACTGGCCGGCCAGTTCGTGCAATCTGTCTGAGTGTGCCACGCCCGTCGTCTTCCTTCTGGAGCGGATGGCGGAGAGGGGAGCCCTCACTGCCAGGGAGATGTACGACTGCCGGGGCTGGTGCGCGCACCA
The DNA here is from genome assembly GCF_004353045.1 of Thyridium curvatum. Classification (NCBI taxonomy): domain Eukaryota; kingdom Fungi; phylum Ascomycota; class Sordariomycetes; order Thyridiales; family Thyridiaceae; genus Thyridium; species Thyridium curvatum. The sequence goes on along the minus strand of NW_022156838.1, from coordinate 47,790 downwards.
CAACACCGACATCTGGGCCGACACCGACCCCCAGGACAGATGGATGCCGTCCACCCTATGGCCGCTGGGCGGCGCGTGGGTGTGTATCGACATGGTGAAGCTCTTGCAGTATGAGTACAACGCCGAGACCCATCGGCGACTGCACGCCGTGTTGGAGGGCTGCGTACAGTTCTTGCTGGACTTCCTTATACCGTCCGCCTGCGGAAACTATCTTATCACGAATCCTTCCCTCAGTCCTGAAAACACCTTCATTTCCGAGTCTGGTACACTAGGTATCTTTTGCGAGGGCTCGACGATGGACATTAGCATCGTGCGCGCAGCCTTCGAGCTATATCTCTGGAGCACCGACATCCTCAACATAGCTGGTCTTAACTCTCAAGTACGAGAAGCCATCGCCAGATTACCGCCAGTAAAACTCAATAGCAAGGGCTTAATCCAAGAATGGGGACTGAAAGACTACGGCGAGCACGAACCCGGCCACCGACACGTCTCGCACCTCTTCGGCCTCTACCCTGGCAACGACCTCAACACGCCCGAGCTCCACGAAGCGGCTCGCAGGGTTCTCGCTCGCAGGGCCGCGCACGGCGGCGGACATACAGGCTGGAGTAGAGCCTGGCTACTGAATCTTCATGCTCGGCTGAGTGATGCTGAGGGCTGCGGCCGGCACATGGACCTGCTGCTGAGAGACTCGACGCTGCCGAATCTGCTTGACAACCACCCTCCTTTCCAAATCGACGGCAACTTTGGCGGTTGCGCCGGCATCCTTGAATGCTTAGTGCAGTCGTCGAAGGGTGCGGATGGTATGGTGGAGATCAGGCTGCTTCCGGCCTGCCCGGCTGGCTGGGCTGATGGCCAGGTCTCGGGTGTGCGTGTGCTCGATGGGTGGAATGTTTCATTCAGCTGGAGGAATGGAAGGATAGTCAAGCCGGTCAGTATCAAGGGGGCGTCACAGAGCGGTAAGAAGGCCGTGGTCATATTCGAGGGAGAGAGATTAGAGATGTCGGCATGAAGATAGAAAGTTGCCTTCAAGAATCACTGTATTGCTGCTCCTGTATCCTAGAGTTGGTTGCTTGCCACCGGAGGCCAGGCTTGGAGCCAATTGTTCATTATTTCCTCTGATTGGCTCAGTGCGCACGCGGTCAAGAGTGCAACCCCGTTGCCCTGCATGGCACAGCCTCATTGCTGCCTGAAATATATTTTCCCCTCAAACCTTCCATCCGGACGCAGAGCTTGCATTTGCACTTGAACAAATCCCCGGCGCAACTCTAGATGATCATTTCTGCACGGCATGATGGAGCCGCTTACCGTCATTGGCGCTTTGGCCAGCGCTGCCCAGCTCTTTGATATGTCACTCAAGTACTCGTACCGAGCCGGCAACTTCGTATCTGCCCTCAAGCACTCGGAAGAGCATGCTGCACTTCTACATCAGAGTACGTTTACGAGGATCAGTGTTGCTGCTGTCGGCTATCTTGCTATGTCCTCTGTACTGGTATCCACGGCCGTGAGCTGATGACATCAGGACTCCAAGAAGTCAACAGTCTCATGAGAGGCCTCCAACGCTATGTAGAAGAATCACGTAGATTCTCGACTACAGGGCCATATCAGCATCTACCAGTTCATAGTTCCATCATCGAAATCTCGAGGCAATTTGCCGACGATATGCTTTCTCTTCACGAGCTTCTCCCCTACGACTTGACCAAATTCTCGACATCTCTCCGAAAACGCACCAGATTCGTTCTCCGAACAAAGGATACTGAAAAAGTCCTTCAAAGGCTAGACAGCCGCAAGAGTGCGGCTACTTTGGCTCTAGAGGTTACTGGGCGGTAAGAAGCCATCTCCTACTATTCCGTTCGTCTAATGGCGGTTGTTCACACTATGCCAGCCTCAACGAAGTGAGGCTTCAGCACAACATCGTTTCCCTGCAAAGTCAGATGCAACTACTGTCCAGTCAGCAAGATGGCCTCCTCGAGAAGAACGTCGAGAATCGCGATGAACTTCTAGCTCAGTTTCATTCACATGAAACACATGTTGTTGCATCCATTCGGGCGCTCAGTGAGATTTTAGCCCGGAATGGTTGGGGCAGCAGATCGCCAAGTGGAGTTTGTTGGAGGCGTGGCTTGCGCATTTCGGAGGTCCAAACTCAGGTAGCTGTCATTCTGGCCCAACAGAATGACATTCTGTCGTCACAGAGACTGCTTGTAGCCAAAGCGAACGCCGAGGCCAACGATCCTGATATACTTGCGCGTCCTATTCGGATTGAGTTGAGGCAACAGCTTGAACCACTTCTCGAGAAGATCGACGGGGCTAGGGAACACATCGATCGTGTCGCGACTGCGTTCTCCTCCGAGGCTGTTTCCAAACTTGTATTTGAAACAGAAGGGTCTCCGTCAGCCGCAAATCGTACCGAGGGTCTGCATGTTGATGTGCGCAGCTCAGCAACCCCGCCAAGCGAAGCTGTAGTCGAGGCTATGTGCTCGACACTTCCTGCAAATGGGCCACCCTGCTTGCAGCCTAGGATAATCCGCTTATCTTCTATCGAGCACTATATCTCTAGCAGATTCGGGACGCTATCTATTAGGATGAAAACATATCGCCTGTCGAAATACGGAATCGGTGGTCAGCGCACATACTTCCAGCTCCGGGCTGATATACTTCCTCGACCACAACTCTGCTCTCGGGCTCTCTCTGCACTCTACTCGTCTGGTCCGGATCATCATGGCTACTTCAGCATCTGTCCAAGCATCTCGATAATGAACATATTGTCTGATGACTCAGAGGTTTTATTGAAGAAGAATGACCCAGCAAGGTTTCGCCAGCTAATAGAAACAGGTTACCTAGGAATTTGGGATGTCAGTGAACTCGGTTACAACTTACTTCAGGTATGTTAATAATTTCGTGAAATGTTTGCCGTAGTATACCAATACTAACAGACTTGTGGCTAAAGCTTTCACTGTCCTGGAACCTGCCAATGACATGCCAGTACCTTTTGCGTGATAGTGGTTACGGCGCACAACTAGCCGAGCAGGACGAGATAACCATTATCACTGCCTCGTCTATTCTCACTCCTGTCATTTTACGGGCTGAGCCGGACACTGCCGTGGATATCCTGGATCACCTCAAACACTTCACATCGAATATTACCGATGAAACCAATATGGACTCTTACCTGTCTTTAGGCTGGAATAACTTTTATGCCGATTTATTGAAGATGCACGCTCGACGTCAATCGTGCCAGGAGGTATGGCATACAGCAGTGTCATCTGCTCGCCGCCTTATCGAATCTGGGCACACATTGCGACCTTTCTGTTGGACCGGACTGGACCACCTGGGCCAAACGACTTGCCTCATAGACTTATATCTCGAAACAGGGGGGGACCCGAATGAACCTGCTCCTAGCGGAGATCATCCCTTTCTATTCGCCTTGAAGCTGGTCCTTCACAGCAATATCAAAGACGAGATCAAAGATAGCCAGACTCAACATAGTGGAGAGCTTAATGACGATGATACTGAGGCCGAGGATAATTATTCCAACTGTGTTTCAGACAGAGATCTTTGCGTAAAGCTGTTAGTCAGCTTGATCTCAGCCGGCTCAGACGTTTACCACATTTTTCTTTATAGTTGTAGTGGTTGTCACAAGTGTTTCGCGATGTCACTTACCGATGTGGCCTTTGAGGTCGATATCGGCGGTATATGGGCAGAGGCCTTGGAGCAGTGCGGACTGGATCCTAGCGCTGTGTTGGAGGAGTCGGATAGGCGTCTGGCGAAACATCGCAAACTGAATGGCGCGTCCCGTACCGGTGTCGATGTGGATACTGTTGTAGGCGAGCATGAAGCGCCCGGTCTAAGGCGCAGGAATATCTCGAGGGTCAGGGAGATCCTAGAGGCTTAGTGTCAGCTAGAAGGTACCTTAATGCCAAGGGTGGTAAGCTAGTAAGCTGTTCTAGCGTCAGAAGTTTCATCAAATCCAGCATCAAACACGTCGACTTTGTGCATCCAGACTTGGTCTTCCTTGAAAGGCTTATAACCGCCTCTATGCTTGACCATATATGTTAGCTTAGTTGAGTCATCATCCAGAGCATTGTATAGGCAGCATTACGTGATTGTGGCCCCATTGAGGAATTGCGTAACTGAGAATAGTGACCAATCAATGTTGTCTGTACCGCATAGTATTGGATTCTCCACCTGGTGCATGCAGATCTCCAAATTCCATACCCCGCCTACTTTCCTAAGAAGCCCTAAATTTGAACGCTTGTGCCAACTTTTCAGGCTTGACAACATACTGTTGACCTCAAAGCCCTACTTTACGAAGTAAAAAGGTGTTGTGGAGAAGAGTTGTATCACAACCAAAGCTTCACAGTTGAACAAGCTCGATGTCAGGTATTCCTCAACTCACTCGTACACCGACAAGCTCACCTTCCCTATCACTGGCATAAGATGTCTTCACTGGATATCTGCCTCTTGCAGAGTACGGTTTGGACAACCAGAAATGAAAACAGAGACGCTTCACCAAGTGACAATGAGGCTCGAATGGTTACTCAGGGTAGAGCCAGCTTCTCGAGCGACGACGCACAACCTTTTCTGAATCACAATCAGCGACAGCAGGAATCCTGGACACCTCCGAAAAGATTTCTCTGGATTCAGGGAGCTATCATGTCGAATGTTTTTCTCTACGGTTTCGACGGCACTATCACTGCGGCGACCTATGCTGTGATATCTTCAGAGTTTGATGCCACCAACACCGCTTCATGGTTGACTACCTCATATGTAAGGAGCCAATTGACGGTTACGTTTGCCTCAACTAACAGATCGATAAGCTTGTTACAAGCACCGCCTTTCAACCGCTCTACGGTCGCGTATCAGACATCTTTGGACGGCGCATCTGCTTCTTCATCTCCACCATGACCTTTGCACTGGGGTGTCTAGGGTGTGGTATAGCAACTAATGTTGTCTTCCTAAACTGCATGCGCGCTCTTACTGGCTTTGGGGGTGGTGGTCTTATGACAATGGGTGGGTGCTGACACCGTAAGAACTTCGAGCCTTCACATAACTAACTAATCTATGACCAGCTACGATAGTCAACTCTGATATGATACCGTTCAACAAGCGAGGGATGTACCAGGCCCTTCAGAATGGCATGTTTGGATTTGGTGCCATCTGCGGGGCCTCATTTGGAGGTCTCATCGCCAACTCAATCGGGTGGCGGTGGTGCTTTCTCCTCCAGGTACCGATTTCTGCCATGGCATTGCTGCTCGGGTATCTTGTAGTCAAGAACCCAATCGACACAATACACCATGGCTCGACCGTTCAGAAATTGTGTCAGCAGGTTGACTTCGCAGGGGCTCTGCTTCTGGTCACGGCTATTTCGATCCAACTTGTCGGTCTAAGTCTCGGAGGCAACCAGTTGCCGTGGAGTAGCCCATGGGTGATCAGCTCACTCGTAGGAAGTGTCTTGTTGCTTGGGTTGTTCCTCTGGATAGAGGCAACGACTTCAGCCAGACCAATGATTCCCCTCCGGCTACTGAGAGGGAGACTGCCGGTTGCAACACAGACAGCGAATGTCTGCGTAGGGCTGTCGGCGTACGCGGTGAGTCATCCTAGCCATGACCGCTGTCAAAGCGGCATAGTTGCTAATATCTAGGTGATAGTATCTGTTCATGCTCCCGCTATTCTTCCAGGTTGTGCTACTAGATTCAGCTACAAAAGCCGGTGCTCGCCTCGCAATACCCTCACTAGCGACGCCCATCGGCGGGCTCATCGCCGGCATCGTCATGTCACGATACGGAAAGCTCACAATGCTTGTCCGCATGGGGGCCAGCTTAATGGTCATCGGTAACGGTCTCGTGACTTCTCTGGGGTTCACCGACTCGGCTTGGAAGTATTTTGTGTTCATCTTCCCCGCCAATCTGGGTCAGGGAATCGTATACCCAGGGATTCTCTTCACATCTCTGGCAACGTTTGAACATGCCGGTACGTCCAATTGCAAGCATTACCTGTGCGCGTCGATGATTGACCCTGTCTAGATCACGCCGTTTGTGCATCGACAGTCTATCTCATCAGGTCACTCGGCACCGTCTGGGGAGTGTCAATCACATCGGCTATTGTGCAGACAACACTCAGTGTTCAGCTACCGAAAGCTCTAAGCGATGTCCCAGATAATATGAAGGTATGTCTTCTCATTTTCCATCTACACCATTCTAGATTCCCATCTATGGTTCTATTACCCCGTAGGGCGACACTGACCAGAAAACAGGTAGTGGAGTCCATCCGCCACTCAGTCGAAGCACTACGCCATCTACCGCCAGACGTCCAACTCAAAGCCCGACTCGTGTACTACGAGGGGCTGCGGTATTCGTTTGCCGCCTCCACATGCTTTGCCCTCATCGCTGTCTGCGCGGCGTTTTGCGCGAACGCCCGTGGCCTGCGAAAGACGAGCAGTTGAGTTTATTGTCCACTCAGACAGGAGGAGGGCCAAATCCTCTATCTCCCCTCGTCGTGGCCGATTGTGGGAGTTTCTCCCAGTGCCTTGTCACCCGCATGACCGGCGTTCGCCGCCTGCTCCAGGTCTCGAGCGATCTTTTCGGTATGGGCGTCCACCTCTCTGTCAGCCTCCTCATAGATCTCGGGTCGTTCGAGCTGGGTAGCGAGCTTGTTGTTGAAGACGAAGATGTTGTGGTTGTCATAGAAGAATCGATCAATATCCTCCAGTGACCGATTTGCCGTCTCGGGATAGAAGAGATATGTGATGGGCACGAAAGCTGCACAGATTACAGCCCAGATGATCCAGAAGCGGTAGCCGAGATTTTGAATTCCCGGCGGAGTGATCTGGGCAACCATGTAGTTCATGATCCAGTTCGACGCCATGGCCAAACTGGCTCCCTTGGCTCGGAATGCCAGGGCATTCACCTCTGTTGGGTAGAGCCATGGAACGCCTAGAACGCCCATGGCAAAGGAGGCCCAAAACACAAAGAAGAACGAGACAGCAACAATACCGAGCTTGTATGTATCTCCGCGGCCCGTCTCCGAGAGGCCTAGAGAAATTGCAATGATAGTCCAGCAGAGTGAACAGGCCGCTGCCGATGTCATCATGACTTTGCGTCGTCCGTAGCGCTCGATGACAAAGTAGGCCAGGAAGGAGAAGAGGAGGTAGTCCATGGAGCCAGCAGCTGCTAGAATGCGAGCCAGGAGCTCGTCCATATTGAGAGCGTGGATGAAGACGTAGGTCATGTAGTAGGACGTAACGTTGATACCGGATATTTGGTTGGAGCACTAATCACACGTCAGTTGTCAAGCAATAGAAGCAGGACCAAGAGCAGCGACTGACCTGCATCCATGCACCCAAGATCATTCGTCGAAGCACTCCAGCTGGACCCTTGCCCGTGATGAGCTGCCACCAAGTATAGTTCACCGCGTATTCCTTGTCCAAGACATCCTTGATAATTGAGAACTGTAGTCGAACCGATGGGGAGCTTGGTGTGGCCCCGTGTCCTTCGAGAGCAGCTAGGACCTCGGCAGCCTCCTCATATTTGCCCTTGCGGATAAGCAGACGTGGCGAGTCTGGAAGGAATGGGCACATGAGGAGAATAAGGGCAGAGAAGACTAACGATATGGTTAGCTGGTTTCGGTCCGAGGGCCGGACGAGCATCACATACACATCTGGAATGCCAAGGGGAACCGCCACGACACACTCCCAGGTGCAAAGGAGAAGCCCAGCGTCAGCCAATTAGATATCGCAAAGCCAGTGATGCAGTTGGCCATCTGGATGATGATGAGCTTTCCTCGGCTCCTCATCTTGGACGTCTCTGACTGCCACACGCCAGCCGTCGCCGTGTTCATGCCCGTACCGAGCCCAGCAACGACCCTGCCGACGTACATCTGGGCGGCACCGTAAGATGCTGCCTGGATGACGGCGGCGACGGCAATGATCGAGCTTCCGAGCATCAAGACCCGTGGGCGCCCGAGTTTGTCACCTGTGTAAAGAGTCGACAGAGCACCAGCGAAGCAGCCGAGGTTGTAGACCGAGGTCATGGTTCCTTGATCGGTGACGCTGGGGTAGCCCATCGTCCTGAGGAAGTCTTCTTTGACGAGCACATTTCCAAAAACACCCTACCCAGCACATGTGTCAGACGAGAACCTGCACTCGGTCTACGGCTGAGCGAACACCGTTCCGTCTGCTCTGCTACGTACCTGATCATAACCATAGAAGATGAGAACGGTTGAGGCAGCGATGGAGATCCACACGGTCAGGCGCTCCCCTGAGCCGCCGAGGTATTTGCGAGCCATCACGATATCACGATGGCATGCACGTTTTGCGTAACAGGAAAGACTGTAGAGGGCAGCGTCCGGGGAAGGATCTGCGTTCTCGGCGCGGCGTTTGTCGCTTTTATACCGCCGGGTACGGCACTCGTGTCGTGCCCCGGCATCTGATCATGGCCAACATACCCCGCGTGGTAGGAAGAGCATCCTTTCTGTGCCTTCTTGGCTACGCGCTTGGGGCTAGGACGTGCGTCATAACTCAGAAGATCTTTACTGGATACAGAGCGTGCAGGCGACGCGGGGATAACTACCGGGCTCGAATTTCCGGGGTCTTCTGGGCCCCGGGTTACCCAATCTGGTCATCCGGTCGCGCCGTTGCGGGTATTCGGTGTTGTATGACCCTAAAGTTCCCTCCACACACCCCTATCGCTCACTCAGTCTCCTCAGGCTCGGCTGAGGTAGTTACGGCTCAGGAGCTGGCCAGCAGAGGTTGGGCTGGAAGTCAAAAGGCCAGGAGACGCACCTTATGTAAGCCTTGAGAGTGGGCCTGGCACTAGAAGTTGTACATTGTATAAATAAGCTCTGTTTATGAATAACAAACCTTATGTAAGGGGTTGTTCCAAGCGATTTCCAGGTAAAAGTTTTAAAATATGAAATATTTCTGCGTTTTGTTCAACTTCAATTTCGAAGCCTAAGTCATGGCGTTATGCAACTTGGTGCGTAGCGATTGTTCTGCTTCTGCAACGGAACCTATGGATCGCTTGAGGGAGAGGGGCAGGAATCCTCTAATACATGTAAAGGCTAGAAATTGGCACTCGACCCGATGGGTGCTATTCAATCCGGATCAATATGTAGGATTGATGTCTGGAGCTGACTTGGTGCAAGCGGAAGGAAAGAAAAATTGCATTTTGGATGAATCCGGCTGCGTACCACGCGGTCTCGCTATCCTCTTGTGACTGGAGCATGTTGCTGGAGGGAAAGTGAATAATCGCTGTCAACAAAGCCTGAATCGCGTCAAACTGGCTATCGCCAAATAAGCAGAGAGGAACATTGAAGCTGAGCTGTGGTGGTAGCAAACCTTTGTAAATCACATGGTTACGCGCCCTGGACTGATGGTGATGTGGGTGTGGGTGCGAGTTATGCAAACCCACATATCTTGCTCAAACATGCTCTTGCCCTATGCTTTGTTCAGATAGCTACCTATTTATAAGCTGCCCTGTAGGAAACTTCTTTTTGCTTGGGCATTTCAGCTCCCGCGGTCATGTAGAAGATTATTATTCCAACGACTGCAAAATTGACTTCTAAAATGGACTCTGGCCAGGCTGCCTCACAGCCCTCGGCTGCAGCCACAACCACGAGCTCTTCCTCCATAGGACAGGATGAGTGAGACAACCAGTTCCATTAGGCTTCTTCTCCTTAACCACTGCTGATTCCTTTCTAGATCGGCCGTCATGAACTCCATGTATCAAGTCGACTGGGTGCAAAAACTGCTCATGCAGATCAAAGAGTGCCTACGACAGAATAGTGATTGGCTTGGGATCGACCCTTCCAAGCCCCAGACGATCCTTGATTACGCATGCGGCAACGGCACTGTGTCTCTCGTGAGCATCAATTCTCCCCACCCTGGACTGCCTCTGGCTACAGCTCCTACTGATCCTGCTCCTGGGCAAGCATGCTGACACCCACCATAGGGACTACTGGACAGTTTTCCACTTGCAAAGTTCCGAGGAATAGATATTCTAGACTCCCAAGTGCAACTATACAATGAGGAGGCGTCTAAGGTCCTGGGCCCCGACCATCGCAGTCGTATGTACGCCATACCGGGTGACCTGAACGACCCCGAGAAAACCCCGGTGCTAAGCCAGCCCGAGTGGTTTACTTTCGACTGCGCTATCATGAGCTTCGGACTGCATCACGTCGACGATCCGATCGATTTCCTCAGACTGCTCGGAGCTCGGGTGAAGCCCGGTGCCACCCTTGTCATAGTAGACTGGGTCAGAGATACGAAGGCGAACCCTCCGCGTGTATATGACCAGGCCAGGGAGCGAAAGTACAATCCAAGTAACATGCTCCCTGTACCCATGGGCAAGGTCTGGCCAGGCTTCTCGGAAGATGATATTCGAGAGGACTACACTCTCGCTGGGTTCACAGCCGTAGAAGTGCGAATATGGCCCGAAAAGATCGATCTGCCCCAGCAGGCAAACTTCGGGGGCCGCAGCATTCTATATGTCTCCAAGGCCACTGTTCCATTGCCACCATGATGCGGTCACCATTTATGGTAATTCTGGAAGCAGTGCCTAGTATTCGTATCGTTTCAATCAGATGTTGGTGCACAATTCAAGTTGAAGCTGTGCTCATTATGTAACATTGTGACAAAACAAGACACGGGTAATTCGGTGGAGGTTCGGTTGACAGGTTTGACTACTCTTGTCTATAAGATGGTGTATTCATTAATCAGAGATTGTGCTGCGTGTCACAAACGATGTTGTCGCATTGTCTTCCTTCGTCACGAACTTGTAGGGTAACATTCTGGTCTTTATCTCCATTCACTTAGTAAGCTCGAGTTGAGAGGGTAGCTTGCGGGCCGATCGGCATCGACAGATAATAGCTGCTCGGACCGATGGGTATGTCCCACGGAGAACCGAGATAATGTCTGCCGCGCTCTGCACGAACAGTTTACAAAGTCTTCCGCAACAATGCCATGCGCGTCAAAGTTCTACAAGAAGTCCGGGTGTGCTTTGTCTCTTGCTCTTGCTCTTGCTCTTGCTCTTGCTCTTGGCCAACAAAGATCAATGATAGGAACATAGTAGTGGCACATCAAAGCCCCGAACAAACATCATGGCTGGCGCTGTGCTCATAACAGCGATGGCAGTCGTATTGCTGCTTTTCTGGTACTTTACGACGTCTACATACTCGGACGGCGAACCTAGACCAATTCCACATCGGGTGCCCATTCTCGGCCATGCCATGAGCTTTGCTCGAGACCGAAGGACTTTGGTAGCACAATCAATGTAAGAGGCCATACCACTGGTTGCCACACCTTTGAGCTTCACCTTTGAGCTTCCATTCATTCTCTAAAGTGTCCAGAGTAAAAACGAGCCGTTCACGTTGCTGATCGCTGGGACGAAACACTATGTTTTTAACAAGTCGGCAGAGTTTACTGAAGTTTTCAAGAACTCCAAGACTCTTGACAGTGTGGGATTCCTGAGGCTTGTGATGAGGAACTTGTTCGGAATCAATGCTACCGATGCCGAGGCATTTGTGGCTGGCAGTGTGAAGCCGATTCTGCACGACGTCAACTCGATGTACTTGCTCCGCAACGAGAACAACGCCGTGACTGCAGTGGCCTACTTTGATGAAGTCCGACAGGCGGTGGAGCGCTTTGACAAGACGCTGGCCCAGAGCGACACCAAAAGGATTACCAAAGACGTCTTGCTCATCATCGCGCATTTTCAAAGCGAACCAACAACGAATGCGTATTTTGGAAAGCTGGTTCTAGATGTCGACCCCAAGATCCTGGACGCCCTCAACGTGGTCAACAAGTACGGCTTTTGGTCTTTGCTGTTTGGAGTCCCACGGTTTCTGGCCCCAAAACCATACAGAGCTCGAGACCGTATAGTTCACGCTTTGAGGATACTCGTCGATGCCATAAATGCGAGAGACGGAGTTGCTTCACCGTACATCGAGAGCCGAGTTCGGCAGCTGCTGGCTCATGGCCTGTGTAGAGACACAGTTGCCAAGGACGTGTTGAGCGTCTTCTCTGGGTATGTCAATCAACATCGAGACCCCATAATATCCAGGCGATCCGTCTTACGGTACCCATAGTGTCCACTCGAATTCAATGCCCACCGCATACTGTACGCTAGTCGAACTGATGGAACATTCAGAGCTCATTCCAGTCTTCCGATCAGAGCTTCAGGAAGCCGGTTACATGGTCACATTGCCGGAGGACCAGGTGAGCATCTTTCCTGACAAGGTCCCTCGAATGCGGTCCTTCCTACATGAGGTACTGCGCACCCATAACAACGGCACCGCATTCCGCGAGGTCCTGAAGGATACCACGTTGCTGGCAGCAGGTCGGACGTGGCAACTGAAGAAGGGCGCCGTGGTTGACCTGCCAAACTCTCTGCTGTGTGCAACTGAGACTATCCACCCAGAACCCAACAAGTTTGTCGCGAATAGATTCCTGGACAAGAGCTTGGGGGGCTGGGGCGAGAACTTTACGAAGACGGTGAAGCCGTTCGGTGGGGGCGTCAGCTTTTGTCCGGGGAGAGTCTTTGCAGAGAAGCAGATTCTCGCTTTTCTGGCGGCATTGATAGAGCACTACGACCTCGAAGTTGTGACCACACCATACAAGACCCCGCGGAACTCGGACGTTGACGAAGTGTTATGGTCTCCAGCTATCGAGATTGAGATAAGGAAGAGAACATGAAGCAGTCTCCAGTCATGTTGTTTGACCGAGGAGGAAAGGGTCTGCCTATGAAAGTCCAAGAATCACTTCAAATACAGTTGGTCAGGCATGAAGGATTAGGGAAAGCATATGAACAATAATGTAGCGTCTTCCCTTGGCATCAGTGAACCCTGCCTAATCTTTTCTGTCTGCGCCAGTCTTGTCGTGCGGTGATCCTCACGCGATCGTGTTATCCAGAGAGTTCGAAGCTCTAGATGCCGGATGATTACGCCTCATTTCAGGTGGGCGTAAGAGGTCGAAGCACTTGATGGAAGCATGCCACTTCAACGCCTCCGACTCCCACTCAACATCTATCTGGTCTGGACAAGATCACAACTTCTCGTACAGCATTCAGATGAAGTAGAGTTTGCAGAGAATGATCTGATCTTTGCACATCTACGTCAATTGCTAGCATGTCGAGGAAGGGGAAGTGATTTCTGTTAAACGTCAAAGAGAGGTCCGAGCATTTCATTTACGCCCAAAGCTGCCTGTACTAACCATGGCTTCTGCATACATCCGGAAGCCTAACCATATGACGAGGCTCAATCTAGTCAACCTTGGCCAGATCCGCACCCAGCTGAAATACAAGCCCACCAGCAGCCATTGTACCCATCGCCACTGCTTGCGAAACGGCCTTGAGCTGTGTTGCACAGTCTCCCACAGCAAACACGCCGGGTACTGTTGTCTCGCCAAATGGGGGAGTCGTTGCGATGTCGCCGGTAGAGGTAAGAGATAGGCCTAGTTGCTCAGCGAATGGCCCCTTTGCCTGGCTGAGGGGCTGATGCGCGATGAACCCTTCCTGAACGGTCTCCCCGTTCACAAACACAATCAAGACTTCCGACTTGTGGTTGGACCCTCGTTCAAATCTTGCAATCTTGTGATCCACAACATGAATACGGCCACTGATGGCGTCTTTGTCCTGCTTTAGGGATTCCTTGAGCGTGGCGGCCAAGTCTGCATTTCCATTCGTATACAGAGTGACCTTGTCAGTAAGGCGTCGAGCCTGGCGGGATAGGTGAAGGGCGATGGGCGGGATTCCTGAATGTGGCCCAACACATAAGACTCCAGATGACGCCAGGCCACGGTCTTCGTATCCATCACAGAAGAGGCACCCATATCTTCAATGAGACAAGTAAGTCATAGGTCCTATTTCTATCTTGTCTGATCCAAAACATTGCGTCCTGGGAGCATTTTTGTACTTACATGCCGTATGCCCAGCAGTCTGCAAAGCCTGGGATATCAGGGAGCTTGTCCTCGGATCCGTGGGCCAAGACAAGCTTCCGGGCCGCCCAAGAGCGACCTTGAGCATCAGTCGCTTGGAAAAAACCCTCTTCTGTCTTTCGGACAGTCTGTATATCTGTGTTCTCGAATTGGACCGTCTTATAACGGGCAAGGAGGTCTGCCTTAGCCTTGGCACGAAATGTACTCGGCGGTTGGTGATCCCACGTCGGAAAGTTGTGCATGTGTGAGGCTCGCGCGTTTCGGAATGTCTCGTTGGTAAATACAACCGTAGTCCATAGTTGCCGCGCGAGGCCGGTGGCTGTAGCGAGGCCGGAGGGGCCACCACCCACGATGATGACATCGATAAGAGAGGAGCTTGACATGATTCTTGACGTGAGAAGGCGTCGCTATGTCGATGGTGGTGATATGGAAAAGAGATCAGCAGGTGTTGTTGTATGTATGAATGAGATGAATGATGCCTGATCTATTAACGAGCACCTGGAGGATGCAATAATTGCGGGATATCAAGCGGGTTTTATAACTGGTAGGCATGACGGACGCGCCCGACTTGACGCCGACGCCGAAGTGGTAGCATGCACCTTGGTGAAGCAATCTGTAGCCCATGCAGTGCAACATCAGTCCCGCAGTGCCAGCCCAAAGACGGAAGTACCTGGTACTTCACGCCGGTATCCATTGTCCATTGTACGGATGCCGACACCAAGACGCCGACTAAGACGCCGATGGGGTGCGTATAATTCTCGAATGGAGTGCGAGCTTCTTAAGCTCCTACATCTTTTCCGTGCCCTGGCTCTTTCTTGCATCCTAATTGTGATGCGTTTCTTACCTAGCTCAGTCTACGATCGAGTCCATCTGGGGCCCTCGCACCGCCTCGTCTCGTTGACCAAGGCTTTCAATTCAGATCCATATGAGCAGCGATCGTGCCAAGATGAGCACCCCAGAAGTCGAAATTCGAACCGAGAAACCATCACAGCACGGTGATGGCGCCTCGGGCCTAAACCACCCACCCAAGCAAGACGGTGAGACTCTTGCGCGCCGCAGCTCGACCGAATCTACGCGCAACTACCCCCAGGGCTTGAGGCTCTGGGTCATCATTGCGTCGCTCTGCCTCACTGTCTTCCTCGTCGCACTGGACCAGACCATCATCGCGCCCGCCCTGGGTGCCATCACCACTCAGTTCAAATCCGTACGCGACATCGGCTGGTACGGGGCAGCTTATCTGCTCACTGCAACGGCGCTGCAACCCATCTATGGATCGATCTATCGGAACTTCGATATCAAGTTTACCTATCTTAGCGCCGTCATCATCTTCGAGGTCGGCAGTTTGATATGTGGTGTAGCGCCGTCGTCGACGGTCTTTATTATAGGCCGTGCTATTGCTGGCATGGGCTCGGCTGGCCTCTTTTCTGGTGGTGTTGTCATCGTGGCATATACGTTGCCACTGCGCCAGAGACCGCTAGGCCTTGGCCTGATCGGTGGGATGTGGGGGATTGCCTCTGTCGCCGGACCATTGATGGGCGGTGCCTTCACCAACAACATTACATGGCGCTGGTGCTTCTACATCAAGTAAGTGTCTGCTCTGGAAGCCCCGTAACGACAGCTGATACTTGCTCTTTACCGTAGTTTGCCAATTGGTGGCCTGGCCATAGCCTTCATCATTATTCTCCTGAATATCAACCGGGAAAACAACCCCAAGAATCTCACATACCTCGAGCGAGTCTTGGAGCTTGACCTGCTTGGTGCGTCCATGCTGGTCTCGGCCGTCGTCTGTCTTCTCCTAGCGCTCCAATGGGGTGGTACACAGTTCTCGTGGAATAGTTCCCAAATCATCGGACTGTTTGTGGGCTTTGTGCTTATGGGCATCATCTTTATCGGGATTCAGATCCGGAAAGGTGACGCCGGGATATTACCACCGCGCTTTTTCAAGTCCAAGGACATCGTTTGCGCTATGATATTCTCGGCTCTCTTTGGGGCTGCGTTTTTCCCTCTGATCTACTACCTGTGTAAGTCCATAACCTCGTCAGGAAGAGCCATTCATCAGTATCGAACACTAGCTGATCTCTGCTTTCCAGCTCTATTCTTCCAGGCCGTACAGGGCAACACGGCCGTTCAAGCTGGCATCAAACTGTTGCCCCTACTCCTTTCGTGTGTGCTTGCTTCGATTATCGGCGGCGGCCTCATAACGGCATTTAGCCACTACAATCCCGTTGTCCTCCCATCAATGGTCATGTTTACCATCGGCTGCGGCCTTATTACCACGCTGGACATCGACCCGCCCACACGTGAATGGTTAGGGTTTCAAGTGCTGGCGGGACTGGGCTTGGTAAGTAGGGTCGAGGCGAGCTTGGGGCAATCCGCTCCCACGAGCCACCACTCAGGCGAGCGGTATATGGATGAACGATAGTAGCTAATCTATGATGCTTTAGGGCGCAGGATTCCAGATTCCCATCCTCGTTGTGCAGGCAACGCTGCCACTTGAGGACGTGCCGGTGGCAAGCGCATGTGTGCAGATCTTCCAGAGCTTAGGCGGCGCCATCTTCATCGCCGTTGCCCAGACGGTATTTCAGAATGGCCTCATTAGCAGTATCCAGCGCGACGCTCCACAGCTAGACGGCCAGATCTTTATCAACAGCGGTGCCAGCCAGATCCGCAGCATCCTCACCCAGATTCACCAGGAACAGGCGCTTGATGCCGTCCTGAACGCTTACCTTGTCGGCCTTCGCCACTCGTACTTCATCTCCGTGGGTTGCGCAGCCGGCACCTTTTTCGCGGCGGCGTGCTTGAGCTGGACCAGCATTAAGGGCAAGACGGCTGTAATAGAAGATGGGGCCTCTGCACCGACTGGCGTGGCTGTGGCAACGAGCAACAAGAACGGGGAAGGCCGAGATTAGACGTCAGTTGTATGCATTGACATCTGCGGACGTCAGCAGCATCATGGATGACGCTCAAGCAGCGCTGGTGTGTTACTCCCTCGTTAAACATATCAGCTGCCATCTAGTCGGAGAAATACTGCCTGCCAAGAGTGACTCAGGAATCGATTGATAGACTGCTGCTTGAGTAGCATACGGGCATGGAGCTGAGACGCGAAGAGATTCGTCTTCAAGGTGCCAGGGGCAGGCTGAATCTATCTGTAACAGTCTGCACGGTGAGGGTCCGTCACAAGCAACAATTGCGCGGCCGCCTACGCTGGGTCGAGGGCCAGACTCGTACTGAAATGCCAGGAGAAGCCGGATGCGTTGAAATCGGTTGAATACCAATTTTTGGTTCTTCTGTATCCTTTATCTGACCTCATGCGCGTATCTGGACGCTGGCTGCACCAAACACAATAGAGTGACGCCATAGCCGATGCTGCAGAGCTGCCCGCTTTCCCTTAGCGACCAGGACACTGATATGATGATGAATCCATCGATGCTATTGTTTTTACCGGATCCTATCGTTATTCATGATGGATGTCCATGTGTGTGGGGATACAGCAGTATTCCGGGAACTGGCCTCGGAGGCCTGAGATAAGCGGGATGCCACACCGCGTCGGACCGCAAGATCCCGGCGTCCAGTCCACGCCTTTCAACGCAGGTTGGGACGAGAGTCCGCAGTGTCCTGTTTAACTCCGATATGTTGCGCGAGGATAAAGCATGGCCAAACGACAGAAGCGACGCCGCAGTCAACCCATCTGGTCCAACAACAGTCCTTCCTTGCCACTGGAAATCTACATAGCCGCTTACCCAGGATGGAGTATATCCAGACCTCCCTGTACGGTGACCCGCTTAGGGGGCTTGCCTTGGCTAATGCTGAAAGTGACGACGGTGGCACTTTGATCTCCCATGTCAGAGCAGCAATCGACGAATGGAGTGCAGCCGACGCCGCATGGGCGGTAGGCGGTGCATGGCTCCTGTGGGTGAGAACTATCCGACCTTGTATTCACATTAACTACCTACGCAGTCCTCAGGGCAATGACTGATGAGGTGGCGTCTCTCAGCAACTTTGGGGGTACACATACAACGTATTCTTCCATCCTTGCTCCAAGTTTCCTGGACCGGTCTTGTTTGGCATGAGCCAAGTCCCAAACCTCTATTACTCTTGGCTTGGGACCAAACACCTCAAAGTTATGGAACTGCACAGGAGATATGGTGTGTAAGACGATGGGGCGGGCCGAAACCCATTCCCAACTCGGGTGGCACTGAATTTTCTTGGCTAACATGTGCTCAGGCGACGCTGTCCGGATAGCTCCAGCCTTTATCTCAATCCAGACGCCCAGTGCCGTTAAAGGTTAGCGACCACGGGCGTCCGTAAGCCAGCACTCCTCTTGCGAGTGACACATGATAACCTTGTATATGCAGCACTGTACGAGACGGGCTCACAGTTTGAAAAGGGCATGTTCTACACAAGAGGTCCGGTCAAAAAGCAGGCGTTGATTGTAGGTTGCTCCCATTGCTCCGAACCTGCGCGTCCAACCACCCCGCAGCATGTCCTACGGCCAGAGAGGGCCCCTACCTATCACCCCTGCTGATGTTTGCAACCCTTGCAGAGCATTGCGTCGGCCACTGAGAAACACGTCCATGCACGTAAGAAGCGCCTCATCTCCCATGCCTTCAGCGACGCAGCGCTTCGCTCGTACGAAGGGATCCTGGCGGATAAAGTCGGTCTGCTATGCCACCAGCTCCAGGACACCACCAGCTTTGACGGCGAGTTCAAGAACATGTCGCGATGGTTCTCTTACCTGACCTACGACGTCATGGGCAAGCTGGTGTTCGACCACGAGTACAACATGCTGACTAGCGACGGCGACCACTACATCCTCGACGTTATCGACGCATTCCAGCACGGGCAGGTCATCCTGGGCACGGTGCCACGGATCGAACAATGGGGTCTGGCGCCCCTGCTATTCGTCAAGGTTATGGCGAGCATCATGAAGTTCAGGAAATACGTCGATGGCCAGGTCGCCCAGCGTATCGCCGATGAGAAGGCAGGAAATGGATCTGATGACATCTTCAGGCTGCTCCTGAATCACCGCGACAAGGCGACTGGCGAGCATATGGACTTTAAGGAGCTCTCTGACGAGGCGGTGGTGCTCATCATTGCTGGTGGGTCCCGCTCCTTTTTCTATCCATCGCTCTTCTTTTCCATAATTTGCCCTTGCCTTGACATAATGAGCACTGGTGGTGGCCGCAGCAAGGGCTGAAGCTGACATCAAGTACTGTTTTCCAGCCAGCGATACAACAGCCACTGCTCTGGCTGCCAGCTGCTTCTACTTTGCTCGGTACCCCGAGTGCTACAGTAAGGTTCAAGCAGAGGTGCGAGATGCCTTTCCTTGCCAAGACGACATCAGGAATGGGCCCAAGATGCTGGGCTGTCGATATTTGCGCGCATGTGTCGAAGAAGCCCTCCGTATGTGCCCGGTAGTTCCAGGCCATCTCCCCCGAGAGACTCCTGTGAGTGCCTCCATAGATGGCTATACCGTCCCAGCTAGGGCTTATGTGGGCGTGCCAGGCTGGAGCATGCACCGCCATGAAGCCTACTTCCCTAACCCAACCATCTTCAGGCCGGAGCGCTGGCTAGACGCGTCCGACGAGGACCTCGCCCGCCTTCGCTCAGTACACTTCCCATTCAGCAAGGGGCCCCGTGCCTGCATCGGCAAGAATCTAGCCTACAACACCATTTACTTGACTCTGGCCCGTATAGCCTATATGTATCATATCAAGTCAAGGGATCCCCTGCCCCTAGAGTTCCATGTCAAGGACCACTTCGCCGCTGGTGGGAAGGAAGGACCCTATCTGAAGTTCACCCCAACCAATGCATGACGGACAATGCAGCGTCAACTAGTCACCCCCAACGAGAAGAGTAGGCTCAGGCTCCGGGAATGAAGTTGGGTGTTGCGACGCCATGGACTCGAAACTGTAGTCTAGCAATCAAGCATGAGCTGCAGTCGCTGTCTGCTTTTAGAAACTAGATTCGTTTGTTAGGGTGAGAGCGCCCACCAGTCGGTCACAATTCGCTTCTCTACTCCAGCTCACTAAAGTAGGTACAACAGCATGACTGCTCAAATGTGACGGCTTGATCAGGACACCCTCCTCGTCTTACTAACAAAGGTGGCTTCTCTACGTGCAACGGTCCGCTGCTCTGCATCGGTCTCCGCTTCCAGCTCCCAAATCTATGCCCCGGGACAGTCACGATATCGCCATTGGACGTCATTCCTTCTTGTTCGCTTGGCATGGAACTATCGGATCCGGGATGGACCACCCTGCGCAGGTCGGGCAAGCGCAGCCACCTGTTGGTCTGTTGACCTGCCTGCACTGCGATTAGCGAGACGGGCCTTTTGCAATAATATTCTTGTTTGTGGCGTGACATTGGTCCATACAAGTGCACGTTGTGTTGATGGCTTGCCGGGTGCTGGTCTGGTATGCCAAACATGTGGGTGATGAGCCTTACAAACCTGCTCAATCTTGCTCATCGTATCTGATACAAGAAGATCCTTGAACTGCATGTCAGCCCGCATTGATTGGCAAGGCAATACTACCTAACGAGACATATAGCCACATTCCCTCAGGCGCTACTACAGTGTGAATCAGGGTCCTCTGGCTGTGTGCTCCCGACTTGACGGCCTCATTCTCGGGGGTCTATTCAACCTGATCGCCCACTCCCACCTCCAAGACAACAAGCAGGAGAAGAAGCACGACGCTCGCACCCGGCGGATTTTGAAATTGCATAGCGGCTTGTCCATCGCTGCATCTAGGAGTAGCGAGTGTCAACCATGGCTTCGGGTATGGATGTGATCGAAAAGTCGGGCCCTGGGCACATGCCCCAGGCCGCGGTCCACGAAAAAAAGGACCCTGGCGACCTACCCATTGGCGTCGCAAAGATGTCTGCAATGTCCAGCCGACTCTCTCGGCGATTTCGCGTAGCCATCTTCACGTCGATCTTCCTCGTCGGTTTCGCCTACGGCCTGGCATCGAACCTGACAGGCGTCTATCAGGCCTACGCAACCGCTTCTTACAGCAGGCACTCGCTGCTGGCCACCTCCAACACGCTCCGCGTCGTCTTTGCCGTCGCTGCACAGCCGGTTGCCGCCAAGCTCACCGATGTGCTCGGCCGCTTCGAGATCATTTGGCTGTGCAGTCTCTTTTTCGTCACCGGCCTCATCGTTCAGGCTAGCTCCAACAATGTGGCCAGCTTTGTTGCCGGCGCAATCCTGCAGCAGGTCGGGCTGTCCACGACACAGGTTATGGTCGAGGTTATTGTTGCCGACCTCAGCACGACCCGGCTCCGTCTATTCTGCTACACGATCCCTAACCTACACTTCATTGTCACTATCTGGCTCTCGGGCGAAATCTCCTCCTCGATGCTGTCGCACTCGTCATGGCGCTGGGGGATCGGCATGTGGCCCATTGTGTACATTGCCTGCCTCATCCCCTTCGTTGCACTGATGATGCTGGGCGAGCGTAGTGCCCGCAAGAAGGGGGCGCCCGTGCTCAAGGCTGACTGGCGCATGGTCCTAAGGCAGCTTTTCTGGCAGATTGATGCCATCGGCCTTGTTCTCGTCATGGCCATCCTGGCTCTCATCCTCGCGCCCGTTAGTCTCGCCGGCGGTGTGTCGAGTAAGTGGGAGAGCCCTAGCGTCATTGCCCCCATTGTCGTCGGTGTCGTCCTCATCCCTGTCTTCATCTTTTGGGAAATACGGGCCCCGCACCCGCTGCTGCCCTTTGAGCATATACGTGACCGATCCGTATGGGGGGCCCTCGGTGTTGGCGTCTTCTTCAATTTCGCTGTGGCCATGCAGCGCGGCTTCCTTTATACCATCCTAGTGGTTGCCTTTGACTTCTCCGTCAAGGCGGCCACCCGTGTCAGCACTGTCTACAGCTTCATGTCTTTTATCTGCGGACCGCTTGTTGGTCTGGCCGTCTATCGTGTTCGGCGACTCCGGCCTTTTATCCTCTTTGGCGTCATTATCTTCACCGTAGCGTTTGGCCTTCTTGTCCGTTATCGTGGTGGCCAAGGTACGAATAATAAGGCCGGCATCATTGCAGGGCAGGTTCTGCTCGGTCTCGGCGCCTCCTTTTTTGGCTATGCGGCCTCAGTTGCCATGCAGGTAACCCTTAAGCATGAGCATATGGCTGTCATGATCGCCCTCTTCTTCTCATTCCAGCTCATCGGGAACGCCTTGGGTAGCAGTGTCTCCGGATCTATTTGGAACCAGGTCTTGCCGAAACAGCTAGGACAGAGGCTGGGCAACCAGACCCAGGCCATGCAGGTCTTTGTCAACCCGTTCGCCATGGCTGCACAATTTCCCATCGGCACAACGACCAGGTCCGCAATTGTCGAGAGCTACCAGTACGTTCAGAGGATCCTCTGCGCCGTCGGACTCGGGCTCTGCCTCCCGACCATGGCCTTTGCCGCCGTGATGCGCGATCCCGAACTCAACGATCAGCAGACTCTAGCGGTCAGTGACGACGACAGAAGTGCGGAACTCCGCCCAGGCACTGTCTCGGGTACCAACGAGAAAGTAGCACTCGGATCAAGTTCTTGACCGTAGAGCACTGAAGGGGCATGTGGAAAGGTGTTTACTATTAGACAGGTTCAACGGCGCGCACTGGAATAGGGTTTCAAGTAATCCTTCGCTTGCGAGTCACTGTTTCTACTATAATACCTCTGATACGAATATTACCGTAATTGAACCCGGGCTCGAGTTTCCCGCTTTACCGGTCGTGCACATTCGCCAAGTTCAGCAGCTCAAGCTCCGACTTACTTCCTTTGACTAGAGCAACGAGATATGAGCCGCTTCATGTCGCTTACAGGTAGTCCACAGTCAGGCACAAAGAAGAAGCGGGAGCTGCTACCCTCTGCTCACCACTCCCCTGGTTAACGAGCCAGCTTGCCATCCAGTGTCTCACCTCTGAGACTCTTAATGGGTTTCACAACCATTTTCTTGGCTAGACCTCTGTAGGTGTGGTATGATACCCCCGGCCTCGACACTACCCGGCTCGAACGCCTAGTCTCTCAATGGCATCTTATGCCACAGAGTCAAGCGTGGCTGCAGATCGTCGTCGGCGACGCTACCTACCCCTGACGCCGTTCGAGCAGGTCAGGGGCCTTCTGGGGCCCGTTTCTCATGTGATAGCCGCTACTAGTTAAGCCATGAGCAGGGAGTGAGAGTGACATTCATGTGGCCGATCCGCGAGCAGAGTCTTATGCACGATAAGCTTTGTGTTATCGTTGAGCCGTTGATGTAAACTAGGCGCCGTCGCCAATACTCAGACCTCTTCAAAGATTTCGCACTGATACTAGGCGTGACGTCGCGGCTTGAGACAAAGAGGGGCTGATGCATGTGTTTATCGAACTACACTTGATGGAATCCAACCCGATGTGGACTATATCT
Source organism: Thyridium curvatum (assembly GCF_004353045.1). NCBI lineage: Eukaryota > Fungi > Ascomycota > Sordariomycetes > Thyridiales > Thyridiaceae > Thyridium > Thyridium curvatum. The sequence continues at coordinate 24,478 of NW_022156838.1, read as the reverse complement.
GGGTTTTGGTTCTGGAGAAGGCTTCGCAGCGATAGCTTGCCATTTCTCGAGCAGATACCTCGCCTATTTGGTACCTAATGTAGTGCCTTGCAAGAAGAACCCTTCTTACCAGCGTCTGCTACTAAAGCATTTCACCATTTCATTCTGTGATGATGGCATTAATCTCCCGCGGGGCCCTTTCGCGGGCGTAACCGCCTGGCATTTCCCTTTGAGCCACGCGCTATGCTTACGGAGTAACTACATCTGAGCTAAGCATAAGGCTTCCGAGGGCCTGTGCCAGATTCGTGCGTGGCGGGCCGCTGGTTGTGGTTGAGCGGCCCGCCGCCACCGCCGGGGCTCCCGCCAAAACAAAGCAGGCGCTTCATTCTATCCTCCTCGTGACATGCACATCGCAACGAGGGAGCAAGATACACAGATACACTACTGAGGCTCAAATCAAAGGTTGCTAGGGTACGACATGTAGTATCGTTCCGGTAACCATTAACCAGCTAGAATAGCGTGTCATACGAGGCAGCAGAAAAGTTCGCATGTGGGGCAGGTACTCATCGGTCCGTTGAGCCTGCTGGACTTCATCTCGGCTAGTGGTAAGGAAGGGCTTAGACAGACTCAGGAGACAAGTGGTTAGCCTCAGATAATGTACGGCTCGAGCAGCCTGCGGCAGAAAGGCGCGATGAAATATGGAGTCTACTTATCAACGTACTGTACTGCAGGATACAATATGCTATTCTCCTCTCTATCATATATGTATTACATCTAAACAAAACAAGGCTGCAAGAGGGAGACGCTCAATTGTTGTCCCTTTGAACTCTGTTCTATCACAAGCAGGAGAGAACTCTACCTGTTGCAGGTCATGGAGTCAAAAGAAGATCCAGTAATCGCCATTGTCGGCATGGCTTGCCGCTTTGCCCAGGATGCCACTAGTCCTTCTAGGCTATGGGATATGCTGGCCACTGGTCAAGATGGTTGGTCGGAAATACCAGAGTCCAGGTTCGCGACTAAAGGGCTCTATCACCCCAACGGTGAAAAGATTGGCTCGGTATGATCATCCTCTAAACAGTCTACAAGGATGTCTTAGGCATGATGCTGAACTAAGGTTACAATAGACACATGTGAAGGGCGGGCATTTTCTCTGCGACGATCCGGCCCTTTTCGACGCCCCATTCTTCAATCTCCCAGCCGAGGTTGCAAGTGTATGTTTGCTCTCAGATGCAGTCTTGGTCACTGAATATGTCTGATCCAATGTGCCACAGACCTTGGACCCGCAGCACAGGCTTACATTAGAGGTTGTCTTCGAGGCAATGGAGAGCGGTAATGCATACTTTTCTTTTTGCCAAAACATAAGAGAGGAAGAAACAAAAAGCCAGGAAACCAAAAGCTAATTCTTTCGTATTTGCAGCGGGAACAACATTATCAACCTTTCAGGGCTCAGACACGTCTGTTTACGCGGGATGTATGGTCAGGGATTACCATGACACACTTTCTCGAGATCCGGACGCACTGCCGCGGTACTTTATGACCGGCAACGCTGCGACCATGGCCTCGAGTCGCGTGTCCCACTTCTATGACTTACATGGGCCCAGCATGACGATAGACACGGGCTGCTCCACCACACTGACGGCTTTGCACCTGGCGTGCCAGAGCCTCAAAGCAGGGGAAAGCGGCGCTTCAATTGTCACAGGTGCAAGCTTGATGCTGAACCCCGATGTCTTCGTGTCCATGTCTAGTATCGGGTTAGATATCTTCCGCACCACTCTCTGATGCTCAGGCAAGCGACCACTGACCCTCTCTCTTGGTAGATTCCTCTCTCCAGACGGCAAATCCTATTCGTTCGATCACAGAGCAAATGGGTATGGCCGCGGGGAGGGAGTGGCAGCGATCGTGCTGAAGCGGCTGGACGACGCGATCGCAGCCGGCGATCCAGTGCGCGCCGTCATCCGCGGCACCGCCCTGAATCAGGACGGCAAAACATCGACCATCACGACGCCCAGCCAGACGGCGCAGGAGACCCTAATACGGTCCTGCTATCGACGCGCCGGCGTCGATCCGATGGAGACGGGCTACGCCGAGGCGCACGGGACTGGCACACCTCGCGGGGACCCGATCGAGCTCGCGGCTATCGCCAGCGCGCTGGGCTCAGCCAGCCGTGGCCCCAGCCAACCTCTGCTGGTTGGCTCCGTGAAGGCGGCTATCGGCCACACGGAAGCTGCGAGCGGCCTGGCAAGCGTAATTAAGGTTGTCATGGGCCTCGAGAAGGGTGTTGTGCCCCCAAATAGCAACTTTCAGAGACGCAACCCGAAGCTGGATCTCTCGGAATGGAATATTCAGGTGCGCAATCATGTTCTAGCTAGGTGTCTTGACCGATTGGTAGTGTGGACACTGACACATCACTCTGTCTAGATCCCTACGACGATAATGCCCTGGCCTGTACTAGGGGAAGTTCGTCGCGGTTCGATTAACAACTTTGGCTTTGGAGGAGCAAATGCTCATGTGATCATTGAGGAGTTTCGGCCTACCGAAGACAAACTATCGACGATGAATGGCAACCGTCGTGGTGTAAATGGTGTCAAAGCTGTCAACGGTGACCATGGTAACATGAACAAGGGAAAGAATGGCATGGCACCTCAGCCTGATCAACTTGTGCACATGGTCCAACCAAGTTTCACAGCCCAGTTGAAGGGAAAGACGCACCTGATTATGAATGGCGAAATGAATCGACATGCCCCTGGTTCTGAACAGACTCAAGTTTCAGTCTCTAGACCACAGGCAAGTTGCTGGACCATCAACATGTTCCCAGGCATCGGTGTTGACGAAACAGGGCTAACAAGTACAAATTTAGATGAGCAAAGTTTTCGTCCTGTATGCTAGGGATGCCGAGTCGTGTGGTAAAAGGGCAGCAGACTTGGCAAAATATCTTTCCGCCAGCCAAGCGAGATCCGATCATCTGCTGTCCAATCTAGCTTACACGCTCGGAGAACGCCGATCAATATTCCCATGGGCAGCCGCATGTCGTGCAAATAGCGTGTCGAACTTGGTCGACGTACTGACAGATGGCAAGGTTGTTCCTATCCGAGTACCGGCCCAGCCACGGATTGGGTTTGTTTTCAACGGACAAGGAGCTCAGTGGTTCGCCATGGGTAGAGAGCTGATACGCGAATATCCGGTGTTTCGATCAAGCCTTGAATTAATGGATGGCCATATCAGGGAAATGGGCGCACAATGGTCCCTCATACGTAAGTGATGTTATGGCTGCCCTGACAACATGCGATCTAATCAACCTCGTGGTAGATGAGCTCAGCCGCAGTGAGGAAACAACAAAGGTGCTGGGCCTCGAGTATAGCTTGCCATTGTGTAGTGCTATTCAAATTGCCTTGGTCGACTTGCTGCGATCCTGGGGCATCAGCCCAACCATTGTCACCGGCCACTCTAGCGGAGAAGTGGGAGCGGCATACGCGGCGCACGCCATTGACGCCCGGTCAGCAATCGCTATCCCATACCTTCGAGGGGCTCTATCTGCCGAGACAGAAAGCATCATTGGAATGGGTGGCATGATAGCCATAGGTCTAGGACGCGTTGAAGCCGAACATTACATCTCCCAGGTCCAAAGCGGCAACGTAGGGGTCGCATGCGTCAACAGCCAGAACAGTGTCACCGCCTCTGGAGACCTACCAGCAATAGCAGAGCTAGAAGAGCTCCTCGTCACGAACAAGATTTTTTGTAGGCGTCTGCGCATCAACGGCGCGTTCCACTCTCCTCACATGTCACCCATCTCAAAAGAGTACATGTCACGGTTACGTCCATTGCTCAAGCCGAACCCAGGGCCGAGACATGTCATTTTCTCCTCCTCCATGACGGGAAATCACCTAGAGGACCTTGACCAACTGGCGACGCCAGAATATTGGAATGCGAACATGCTCGGAGTGGTCGAGTTCGAATCATCGTTCCGCAATATGTGTGTTTCCAGCCCGACAACAGCCGATCAGTCCGGGTTTGCTCGAGCTGTCGATTTGGTGCTTGAAATTGGCCCTCACGGCTCTCTCAGCGGACCCATTCAAGACCTACTGACCTTACCGGAGCTTAAGAGTCTCAGCATATCATACCTGAACTGCCTCGTCAGGAAGAAGGACGCTGTCGAGACCATGCACTCACTGGCTTGCGACCTTCTTATAAGGGGAGCACCGGTCAATCTCCGGGCTCTCAACTTTCCCAGAGCCGATCACGAGCTTAAGGTCTTGCACGACTTGCCTCCCTACGCCTGGGCTCACAACATCTCCTTTTGGCACGAACCTCGGATCAACAAGGCGTGGCGACAACGCATTGGCCCTTCTCCGGGCCTATTGGGTATTTATCAACTTGCTGCAAACCAGCATATTCCGACATGGCGAAAGATCTTGCGTTTAAGTGAGCTACCATGGCTTCGAGATCATGTTATAGGCTCAAATGTGGTTTACCCTGGCGCGGGCTACCTCTGTATGGCGGTGGAGGCTGCGAGAGTGCTGTGCCATGACGCGGCCCCGGCCCATTTTCAGGTATCTGGATATGACCTCCGCAATGTCCGGTTCGAAAAGGCACTACTCATTCCAGAGATGGAAGGGAGGGAACTTCAGCTGAGTATGCTTTCAAGTGCCGACGATGGAGCATCAGAGATGAGTCAGTGGCGGGAATTCCTGATATCCTCAGTCTCCGCCGACAATTCCTGGGTAAAACACTGCCATGGTTCCATTAGGGCGCACTTTTCTGCGGCAAGCGGAGAGGACAAGTCCTCCACTGTCACAAGGAAGAGAAATGAGGGATCGACGACGTACATCCGCCGTGTTGACCCTGTCGACTTATGGGCGGCTTTGCACAGCGTTGGAATATCTCACGGTTCTGCTTTCCAAAATATCAACAAATTGGAAGCCAGCAGAGACAAGAGTGTCGCAACTTTTACGGTGTCCCAGATCTCGGTACATGACGAAAACGAACAGACGCAGAGTCTGATTCATCCTACCACACTCGACTCTGTCTTCCAGGCCGCATACAGCGCATTGCCGGGGTTGGGGACTGCCCTCGACATGGCGTTTATCCCACGAGTAATTGACCGAATGTTTCTCAGGCATGACATCAACAGGGATGCCGGGCATCCTTTTGAAGCACACATTTACCGGGGCCCGCGCAGCCCTCGTTCGTTTCAAACTGATTTGGCTGTATTTGATGCCGACGAGAGCTCCACAATCGCAGTGCTGGAAGTACAGGGCTTAAGCTACCAGAGCCTGGAAGGGGCTGCTGGCATTGTCAAGCGTCAACGGTCCGAAGTCTCCAGTACCATTCAATGGGAGCCGGATTTATCTTTCGCAACATCGCTCAGCGCCCTTGAACATCTCAAATCACCCGCAGATAGCACAGAGATGGACATGGTGATGAAACTCCGGAAGGCAGTAGTGCTTTACATTCGGGATGGCCTAGCAGCCATGACCGCTGATGAGATATCATCTCTGGACAGCCACTATGCTAAGCACTACTCGTGGATGAAGACGCAACTGACGTTGGCCTCCGATAACAGGCTGGGGCCGGAAAGCTCGAAGTGGCTTGACGTCAATGAAGCCGAAAAGGATGCAGTGTTTGACGATGTCACCAAAGCGAGCGTCAACGGTGAAATGATCGGACGAGTTGGGCCCCGAATACGATCTTTGATGGGGCAAGAGGTCTTCCCTCTTGAGCTCATGTTGGAGGGTGGCCTCTTGTACCGCTACTATGTAGGTGCTCTGAAGTGGGATCGTTCCACGCGACAAATTGCCGAGTTAGTTAGGTTGCTGGCACACAAAAGCCCCCGCGCGAAGATCCTCGAAGTTGGCGGCGGCACAGGTGGCGGCACGAGCGCCATACTCAACACCCTGGGAACAGAAGGTCATGGCCATGGAGGCGCCCTCTTTGGAAAATACGACTTTACGGATGTGTCAACTGGATTCTTTGAGGCTGCTCGGAAGCGATTCGAGCCATGGAAGGATCTTATGACATTCAGCAAGCTTGACATCGAGCAGTGTCCAGCAGAACAGGGTTTTGAAAGTGGCTCTTACGATATCGTTGTGGCCTGCCAGGTCCTGCACGCAACCAAATCTATAGACAACACGTTGATGAACGTTCGTCGATTGCTGAAGCCCGGTGGTAGGCTTGTATTGCTTGAGACCACTCAAGATTCCTTAGACGTCTTCTTGGCTTTCGGGTTCCTTCCTGGCTGGTGGCTGAGTGCGTCTGATTTCCCTTATAGCCCATTTGCTTCTGTGTGCTAACTGTGTCGTAGGCGAGGAGGCGGAGCGCCAGACTTCACCATCACTCACTGTGCCTTTTTGGGATAAAGTACTCCGCCGAAGCGGATTCACTGGATTGGACTACCATGTTCGAGACTGCGAGGACGAGGAGTTCTACAGTTTCAGTGTCATGATGTCCACTGCGGTTCCCGATCCAGCATTATACCCTTCAGAAGTCGTTCTCGTCTCTGGGTCTGCATCACCACCTGCGGAGTGGCTCCACGACGCACAGGCTAGGTTGTCTGACTTGATTGGAAGTCCGCCAATTGTTGAGAACCTAGAGCACATTCGCGCCCAAGGCAAAACGTGCATATTCCTTGGCGATCTTGCTCAGGACACACTCCTCGATATGACCGCTTCTCAGTTTGCGGACGTCAAGAATATGATCAGTAGCTGCAATGGATTATTATGGATTACACGAGGCGGCGCCCTTGGATCAGAGATTCCAGAGCAAAGCCTTAGCCACGGGTTGCTTAGGTCCCTAAGGCATGAAGCTCACGGGAAGCGATTTGTCACGCTCGATGTAAGCCCGAAGAGACGGGTCTGGGAACCCGAGACAGTCACAGCCATCTGTGATGTATTCTCCGCAGCTTTTGACATAGGTCAAGGCAAAACAACTCGAGACTGGGAGTACTGTGAAAGAGACGGTGTTGTCTTTGTCCCACGACTATTCCGCGAAAATCACGAAGCTCGGTCTGCACCAAACCCGACAGGTAACTCGGGGTCGAATGGGGCTCTGGACAACTTGGAAGTTCCTCTTCACTCGACGCCCATACCTCTGGGTACTGATACTGCCATCCTTCAGAAAGCAACGACACGTGACCCTCTTGGGCTGCCCCCATACTGCATCGAACTTGACCCGAAGGCATTCAGGATAGCTCTCGATCCGGCCGCACACAGGAGCGACATCAGCCGATCTAACCTCTCAGAGGGAATCAAGGCTAGCACAATCACTTGTGCAGGACTTGTGTCACGCCTTGGAAGCGATGCAGCCAGCGAGGGCTTCCAAGTTGGAGAACGCGTGGGCTGTTTGGTTTTCGATCCTCTCAGCCGCAACCCCCAGACACGGTGGTCGAATGCGACGCACATCCCAGAAACGATGGATTTTGAAGGGATAGCCGGCATACTCGAGGCCGCTACGACCGTCTACATCTCCATGACGGAAATCTCTAGACTCCAGAAGGGCGAAGCAGTGATGATACAGTCCGCTGCAAGTGAACTAGGTCAGGCTGCTATAGGGCTTTGCCAGTCACTTGGGGCAGAGGTATATGCCACTGTCGAAAGTGTGGCCCACCGTCAGCTACTTGTGGCACATTTTGGGATACCAGAGTGCCGCATCCTTCTGACACAACAGGGCCTTGCAGCCCCTGCTGTCCGAAGTGCGACTGGAGGGAAGACACTAGATGTCCTATTGAGATGCCCGACTGAGTTTCTGCTTCGGCAGGATGAATGGGATTTCATGGGAGAGTTCGGACGCATCATTGATTTGACTATCCCTTCACCCATGAACAGCAGGCAAGCTTGCATATCCAACATGAAGCAAAATCTGTCGTACAACTCGGTATACCTGCCAGCATGGGCGGCATCTAGGCCACACGTTATATCCAAGGCCTTACAACAGGTTGTCCATCTATATGAACAAGGTGTGTTTGCAACTGCGACGGGAATTGCAACACATCCTCTCTCAAGCCTCGAGCAGATTGCCATGTCTGCTAAGGAATCTGGCCTGCCAAGATCAGTTGTTCTCACCACAAAGACCTCCGAAGAAGTTCCAGTAAGTGTTCAATAGGGGATGAAAAAGATTGAAATGGACCGAAAATCTGACTTCGGTTGATAGATACCCAGAAGCGTGACTCGAGCCAGTCTTCGAGACGATGTGTCCTACCTGATTGTGGGTGGGACAGGTGGCATTGGAAGATCTCTATGCGAGTGGATGGTGGAGCGCGGTGCCAAGCATCTCATCCTGATGTCACGCAATGCCCGCCTCGACGAGTTCCTCCTTGGGCTAGATTGCAAAGCGCGTGCAGTATCGTGCGATGTCTCGAATGAAGCGCACTTGATCCAGGCACTTGAGAATTGTCTTGACATGCCTCCCATCCGAGGTGTCTTTCAAGCTGCCATGGTCTTGCATGTGAGTAGTTTCTCCAATCATGGGTTCCTGAACGTCTAGTTAACTCATCCAACACCAGGACTCCGTGTTCGAGCAAATGACACTCGATGCATTCAAGACAACCCTTGCACCCAAGGTCTTCGGAACACGAAATCTACATCGTCACATAAGCGGACTCGACTTCTTTGTCATGTTCTCGTCAATCCTTGGTATTACCGGAGCGCCCGGTCAATCTAACTACACTGCCAGCGGGGCTTACCAGGATGCTCTTGCTCGGTTCCGGAGGACCAGGGGCCTTCCAGCTGTCTCGATAGACCTGAGTATGGTTCAGTCTGTCGGCTACGTTGCGGGTGACCGTCGCATCTCGAGCCGTTTGGCACAGAACGGGATCTCGATGCTGCAAGAGGAGGAGCTTCACGACATCCTTGACCATACTATTCTAGCTCCATCAAGAACACAGATAGTCACTGGGATCGAGTCGGGTCCCGGAACAGACTGGCCCGAGGTGGGCTGGCTTCAAGACAGCCGCTTCGACGGCCTGAGACCGCGAATGTTGTTTTCTACGTCAGCCGTCGACGTGAAGAGCGAACAAGCCATCAACCTCCGTATCGCGCTCCCAGCAGACATGTGCTTGGAGAAAGCGACGGCTTGCATACTGGGCGAACTCACAAAAGAGCTCATCCGAATGTTTGGAGCGATCGAGATCGATCCATCCAAAGACCTAGCCTTCCATGGTGTCGACTCTCTCGTAGCAGTCGAAATACGCAATTGGCTTGTCGCGCAGACTGCAGTCGAGCTGTCAGTACTGGATCTGATCCAGAGCTCTTCGGTGACAGGTGTGGCAGACCTGGTAGCGAAGCGGCTCGGGCATATTTGAGCAGAGTCGGCAAGAATTTTCCGTTTAGAAACAACCGTCTCCGTATTGTCTTCACCCTGAAATTGGAATTGAAGGATATTTCTGAGGCTACCATGGACTTTACCACGTTTCCCAACTTGATTCGCAATCTTACATAAACATTCTCTCTTTCTGCAATTTGATGCACGCGTGTCTCAGGTAGCCTGAGTACCTGGTAGTAATTACTGCACTGACTTCGTGATACCGTATCCCAAAAAAAAGCATTGGACTAAAAGAACATCCCGGGGTCCTCACCAAATCTGTTACATAGCACGCCGATGCGCTCACGGTTTCCCATTACTCATTGGATCCAGTCCAATGCCAATTCTGTTTTCTGTATTGAACGAAACTAAAGGATGACAGGAACATGACAAAGCGCACGTTATGCGAAGCCACCACAAGCTTTGGTGGCAGTCTGTAGACTGTCAAGATTTTGTCGCGATAGCCCAGTATAACTGCCCCTTGGCCTTCTGTACCACTGGCACGGGACTCAATCTGTCCGCCAGCACCCACTTGACGTCGCAACAGCCAGCGGATCGAAACAACTCTTCCATCTCTTGCCGTGTGAAACCTTCTGGCTTGCCCACGGTGTGACGAGCGGCGTGTGTCCTCAAAGCTTCTTCGATCCGCTCCTTGTCACCACTCCGCTTCACTTCGGCCTGGTATTCCCTTTGCGCCGCTGTGCTACCATCGACAGGGGCCCAGTCAATCACCAATAGCTTACCACCCGACTTGAGACGGCAAGCAAGCTTTTGCATCGCAGACGTCGGGTCCTGGACATGGTGTAGCGCCATGCTGATGGCGACCAGATCAAAGTTATGCAGTTCCTCCTCATTCAGTGGAGGTTCCGTCGGACCGGCATCGTCAGTGATCAAATCACCACGCACACACATCATTTCATGTAGTTTCAGCCCAAGACTGGATGCTGTGGATCGATACTTCTCAAGCATACTGGACGAGACATCGACACCGATGGCGGAAGAGAACAGCGGCTTTAGTGCCTTGGATATGAGCCCGTCCCCGCAGGCGTAGTCGAGCATGCGTCGTTCGATATCCGAGGGTGGCAGGCCTGCCCAGGTCGAGAAATCGGGAGATACTAGAAAATCCGTGATTTGTTTGTGCAGATCCAGCACCCATTGCGGCCATGGGCCGGGCGCAATATTGCTGCAATGTGCATCATGTCAGCACATGGGGCGAACTATCTGGGGGCGAAATCACGGACTCGAAATGTTTGGCGTTCTTTTGTGCCAATGTGTCCCCGTCAGACGCGCTGACGGCCTCAGTCCCTGGTGCCATGATCACAGGATGATGGATCTGGGTGGGGTCTTCAAGATGGTGCCGGCTTAGGTACAGTCCAAGGCGCAGTCCGTTTCAATACTTCGTATGCTTTGCTTGGAAGGAAGTTGGTGAGTTGTCCGTGCCTTTAGGACACGTCCGGTCAAGATTGTGGGAAGGTTGGGCTTTCGGCAACTTTCCAGCTTGCACCGTACGATAACGAAAAAGTTTTTGGTGACCGTCCTTCAACAACGGGCCGAGTTGAGCGGGGTTCTAGAGCCGAAACAGTATTCTTCACGCTTGGCGAGGTAGTTGTGTCGGACTCTTGGGAAGCTGATCGGCCCGCAAGTCGACGGGGGCTGAAGGGTAAGACCGATCAGTAGTTTTGGGGGGCGTCGAAAGGGGGGAGGGTTGCGGTGACGACATCACTTACGAGTTTACCCAGCAAGAACTCCGTTCGGAATGCCAATCCCGGCTATACTACATCCGGCTATCCTGCTTGACACGGATGTCCATTTGCACCACACACGTATTGAAAGGTCATGTCTTAGACACAAGCTTGTGTCTGGATAATCACGTCGGGTGCAAATAGTGGCACATCCCGCCATCCTTGTTGGGATTTGGGGAAGGTATTTGACCGTGCAAGACATGTGACGGACCTGTGAATAGTGCACAGAGGTTGCTATTCAAGGATTTAGCCCCTCTGCCAGGTCTCGAAACGCCCACACAAAAGGCACATTGGTATAACAGCATGGCTTTATGCAAACAAAGCGCCTCCTGCCTGAAACAACAAGTATTCAGATCCTTCTTTGCTTCAAATAAATACACGATCTGAGGTAAGATAGCGTTGTAATTCCGTTTCAGAATGTGACGCGTACGTGCCTCTAAGTTTGTGGTCAAGCTGTCGATTGTTGTTGTGTGAAGTGCTTGAAGAAACTCCAGGGAATCAAGTATGTAGGGTTTCTGTCAATCCGCTGCAGTGGATAATTAAAAACAGGAGTCACCGCAGCCAGGTACAAGAAAGTCCAGATATAGCCCACGGTTCTCTCGAGCCATTGTCGACCGTGGATACCTGACTTCGCCTTGAAGTCGCTCCACAGCCATTGGATGCAGTCCTCGATCATGATGCCGGGCACCATGAGTGCGAAGCACTGCACCCCTCCTGAAAGACGCCACGACGTCATTCCCGAGCAGTAGTCAAGAAGAATGTGGAAGTGACCCGAGAGAATGAATATAATCAGCATCGTGAAGTAAGACTCGAGCAACGATGGAGGCAAACGCAGGATGCCACGCGTGATGAACTTGGCAACACCCTGGAGCGGAGCTCGCAGACACTGGTGCCAAAAATTGCTGGAGTGGTAAGCATTGACTGCAAAAGAAGGAGAAACGATGGCCGACTTACTTGAAGTATCTTCGCAGGGTAAAACACTGGCTATATTTCCCATACATTGGTGGCCACTGACTTACTGGGGATATACCCAGTCCGACAAAGATTAGAGCGAAAAGGCGATACCAAGTATCTAGCATCATCTTTCCAATCAAATACCAAGACATGAGCGTCCCCAGTAGCCGGCTTGTCAGATCTTGCTTGGTGACCGGATGAGGGTTAAGCGGTAGCCAGAGCCATTCCTTCCCGACAGCCCAGGCCTCAGCTGCCTCGGGTGGTTGCGGTTGACTCGTGATCAGGTCCATGAATAGGTATTGAAAAACAATCCATCCGACTTGCTGAAGCAAGAAGGATCTCTTCGTAGGTACCACGTTGCCAGGAAACTTTGGCATGCTCCTGATCTCGTATGAAGTCCCGACGCCGCGAAAGCTCCATATGGTAGCAGTTGCAAAATAAATTCTGCCAAAAAGAGTTGGGTTCGGGGGCGACGACTTCCACCGGGCCATCTCACGACGGATGTCCGCATCATCAAAGGGATTCAAGCATAAGAAGTTGAAGCAGTGAAAGACGTTGACATATCCGCACACAGCGAATCCCAGGTACATCATGACTTGAAGCGAGAACGCCGACGCTGTCTGAACACAGACCCAGGCCAGAAGTAGAAGGACTGGCAGTGCACCGAATCTCAGTACTGACCCTTTTGGGGTCGTGCAAACCAAGAAAGCGGTGATGATAGACTGCATGGCCATTGCTGCGGGAGCGCGAACGTCCCAAGTGATGAGGGTTGTAGGACTGTAGAAGGTTTGCATTTTGGCAAGATGGTGTATCGAATAGGAGACGAACCCATGAAAGGTGTGAAACAAGAGATCGAAAGAATGGTGAGTAGAAACATGTAAAATCCGCAGATGCTATCGTCAAGTTTATCACCTCGGGTTGTCCTACGCCAAGGCTTCAATATTGTTGTCTAATGCGGAATACTCTATGATCAGGAAGGGTGGCGCTCTGTTTCAAGGGTCCGATAGTTGACCACCAGGGTCCGGACCGGCGAACACGGGAGGAGACAACAAATTATCATAATCCTCTGTCGGTATGAAGGCCCTTGTTTTCTAGCTTCAAGAGGATCCAACACAGGACCAAAGTATATCGAAGACTTGGTCTTTTTTGTGGGGCTTAACGTAGATCCTAACACTGGAGACTGACAGGGCTCAATGCTGCGTTAAGATGTCATTCTTCAGTGGTTACTCGGATCTATTGTCACGTCTCACTACAATTCCCGCCAAACCTTAGAGGAGTCTCGCCTACGGGATCTCGGCCGACAATATGCGGGGACATCGGAGGCGGTAGGTATGCTGTCCACTCCGTTCGGCTGCCGAAGTCTCCATCACAGCGACACTTGCCGATCGGCCGCTGGGACTTTTGTGTCTTACAAGAATTCACCGTGATGGCAAACCGTTGGTCACACATCGCTTTCACATTGGAAGTGAGGTTGCCTTAAAGTGCCTCACCAGGACATCTGTATAATATCGAGTGCATGTCTCGTCAAAATAAGACATTCATGCATCGAAAGTTGTTCGGGTCGAATCGACTGTGACCTTGTTCAAACGTTCAAGATGAGGCTGCTTGTGGACGGATCAACATTCACTGAGCACCTCATCCGGCTCTCGCTGACATTCATAGGGGGCTCTGCTTGTCTCCTCTCTATTGTAGCGATAGTGGAGCTCTTCTTTCCAAGCTTGCTCCCTAGGTTTCTCTGTGATGCACTATCCAAGGTGATAAATGTACAGTCACCACTACTCTCTTTTCTTTGCATACATGATTGACAAGTTCCAGATCTATCTCAATCGAGCGTTCCCCATTAAGCACCGAGATGGTGTTCGTGATCTACCATCTTGTCCATACCAATGGCCTGACGGGCAGGGCGATGCGGGCAAATTCCTCTCGGGGATCGAAAATTCCGCTCTGTGGGAGAGCAAATATGGGAGCGTGTACCGTATCTGGGCAGGAATGAAGCCGGAAATGTAAGCACAAACAGAGTCTCTCCCTGGCAGGAGCCGCTCAACAAAGGATACTGATCCAGCAGTGTGTTGACGAGGCCCCATCAGCTGTCGGGCATCTTTGGTGATTCCGATAAGCACATCAAGGCTGCTGCGAATGATTCGGGAGCATACATGGATCAATTGCTCGGAAAGTGCATTGGGCTCATCAGCGGAGCAGCTTGGAGAAGGGTCAGAGCCATTACCGAGACTCCATTCGGATACCGGACCGTCTCGGCCAGGCTGACTCATATTGAGAGTCATGTTATCCAGCATTTTGACGGCCTCCATAGGACTGGCAGGCTGGGGCAAGGAGCTTTGCATCCGGCCGAGGACATGAAGATGTTGCCGTTCTGGATAGTTTGCGAGCTATTCTACGGCCAACTGCCACCAGAGCTGGTCGGGGAGCTCGTCCAACTTGCCCCTCTCCGAGAGCACATATTTCACCACGTCGTCCAAGGTGGGTTGACCCGATTCGCCTGGTCTAAATGGCTACCCATAAGGGCAAACACCGAGCTGCGGGCCTTTCAACGCCGCTGGAGGGCCTTCAATGCAGCGGCCCGAGGCTACGCTCAGACCCACGATGCCACCGCACCGATACTTCGCATGTATGAGGCTCTGGACCGCGGAGACATCAGCGAGGATGAGCTAGTGCAGACCCTCGACGAATCGCTTTATGCCAACCTTGACGTTACAACGGGGGCACTTTCTTGGAACTTAGTCTTCTTGGCAGCCCACCAAGATGTCCAGGAGCGACTGCGAACAGAAGTGCAGCTTGCGTTGCGAGAAGACCGGATGGCCGAGTATGTGTGTAGTGACTCGACCTACCTTGCAGCGTGTGTGCTCGAGTCTAGCCGCCTGAAACCACTCGCTGCTTTTAGCGTTCCGCAAGCAGCACCCACTACGCGCGAAGTCGACGGATACATGATCCCGGCCCGGACCAACATCATTGTCGACTCCTACGCTTTGAATATCCAGAGCGACACATGGGCTCCGGACAATGCCACCTATCGGCCGGACCGGTTCCTCGAAAAGCGAGGCGCAGAGCTCAGGTACCGTTTCTGGAGATTTGGCTTCGGCCCACGGCAGTGTATGGGCAAGTACGTCGCAGACTTGACAATTAGGCGGACTCTGGTACATATTGTGCAAGGATATGACTTGGGTTGGCTAGACAAGGAAGACTGGGCCCGTAAGGATGACACCTGGATCACACATCCCGATTTCCTACTGAAGTGTACTACGAGGAAGAGGTGATAGCCTTAAAGGATGCCAAAAATGGCCTGTTTCGGCGAAAAGTCACTGCCATAGTGGAAAGGGGGACATTAGTTGGTTGACAAAAGACACGATAACAATCACGTCAAACATTGCAATGCCAAGTCTTCGCTGAGGACCGTGAGCTTTCACACGGTCTTCGGCCAGGCCTTATGAGAGAAAACTCAGTAATCAAGTTGTGAGGAGGATGGAGACGGGTCTATTCAAGCAAAAGCGCATCATCACCCGGCGTGTGTGCTTGGTATCGTAAATGATCGAGCCCGCCAGCCAGGTCATCCAGCGTCCAGGGCTACTGGTATCTGACCTAGCCGGTTGGTCAATGACAAACACCACTGTCTCATCAGCTTCCGGAAGAAGTCAGCTGAAGGCTCCTGAAACTCGACTATTAGAGCCCGAACGACGTCCTGATAGTTTCGCAGCTCCCTCGCTAGAATCCGTTTCATTATAACTAGCTGCTCCTGGGGCTCGAGCTCGAAGACGCCGAACTGAAGATTCGGCATCCTCGCGTCAGAGACAGGTCCACCCCCGCGTGGGTCGAGACCAGAAGACCTGACAACGTCCTCGAAGAGCACAAGCATAATATCCAGACATGTAGTGATCATGATGAAAGAGCACCGGCATACCTGGCCCTTGTGCTGGCCACTGGTCAGCTTGATTACTTCAGCGAGGCATGATTTGTTGAGTTTCATGATCTCGTCAAGCGTTCCTGTTTTGGAGCGCAGATATGTCTCGAGGCGGTTTGTCATCCGACACAGCGACATGAGGTGCGCTACACGCTCTTTGCTGCATTCGTCGGCATCGCTTTGCGGCGAATTGTTCAGCAGAGACGTAGCTGCTGTACTGGCAGTATCTATCAAAGAAGAAGCGCGCTGCTTATCTGACCTTGCATTCGGAAGCGCCGCCGACGATTGCGAGTCTGCCGATGGTTGCTGAGGGTCGTCACTGTTCGACAAATCCCAGTTCCACCCGAATGACTCGTTGGGAAAGTCCATGTGGACGATTGGATTGTATCCCATCAGGTCCGCTGTGACGTTGAAGTTACCGGGGCTCATGAACTGCGTGGCCGTTGGTTCGGTCATATCGGGAAGCGCATGAATCGTGTCAAGAGGCACGGTTTTGGGAGGGGAACCCGGGGCCGGGCAGTTCGCTCCCAAAGACGCTGTTCGTTGCCGTGCTGCAGCGCCGTCGTCGTTGTCATGCCTCCGCTTTGACGTGCGTCCAACCATGGACACCTTGTATACGCAGCTCAGGGTATTTTGTCGACAGCGGTTACACCCAGTCCTTTCACCACTGCACCGGACCTGCACTCAACCGCAGTGTCAGCCAACAACATGATTGTCCAAAGCGCTGTGTTGCTGCCGTGCTTCTGGGTCGTTCAATAAGGAGCGGAAGGGCGGTTCGTACCTTGGAAGCGTGACACTCTGTACAGGCGGCTCGCATGCGCGGAGGCTTGCTTGCAATAGGCCTGGCCTCACGTGCCGAGTTGAGAGAGGCACCCGGCTTGTCGGACCTACTCACGGTTGACATTAAGGTTAGCTTAATTGCCAGGGAGCAAACCCCGATTGCGCGATTCCCTGGAAAATTGAGACATGAACCGCCAGTCTGCACAACGGGTGCTTTTCAATTGCCCTGGCTCAACAACCGGTGCCGAGACTCATGGTTGCGCTCCGGCCCAATGTCAGAGTAGAAGCGGAGGTGGCGTGCTGAGAAGAAACAAGCTCATTCTCTCTCAAACCCTCGCGATGCCCACATGCAGGCTGACCGTGCATATGCACATCAAAAACAGACACCAATTAAGACGGACAAGTGTCATCGAGTAAGCTATCCTCCTGACTTAAACCTGAGCCACATAGCATACTGGATGGCATCTGTGCCGTAGGGGACGCAATCCTTTTCTTTGGCCCCCCACTCACAAGGACACGCCAGGGTGATGGTGGCGTTTTGGTTGCCAAGACGCTCAGCTCATACATCGGCCCCATAAAGACGCAAGATGCCGAGTGCAACCATTGAGGGCCATGGCCAAGAAGCCCAGTGAGGGTGGGCCACTATTGTGAAGAGTAACCCTGCTGTGGAAGCATGCCATACGATAGCGAAAAGAAAGAAAATACAGCAGCATGGTCCAATCGGATACTTATCCTTGTATCTCTGTAATCAGCACTAGACTTACACGGCATACAATTGTCGATCGCCGCCACAGGGAAACAAGCACTCCGAGACTAATAGGCCGTACCGGGCAGACGAGTAATCTGCTCGGGCATTCAACTGCACCAACCACAACGATTATCTTCCTTGACCAGTACGTCGAAGGATGTCACTTTTTTTTGCTGTAAACTTGCCGGACGGATGGCCATAATTCTATCACAAGATATACAGCATGAAGGCAAAGTTCTTGTATCTTACTGAGAAGATCAATCAGCTTGCCTCTAGGTAAGACAACCAATTCCGACACACAGTACACCAACACATTTATACAACACAATGAACACAATAGCCGTATTCCAAAGACACAATGACAATTCCCAGTACTTGAAAACACAGATATGGTGTCTGACTTGGCCACCCCTGGCTCGAAGGCTTGACCTCTGTTGACCGCGTGTGTGGGAGGCCCGGACTTGGATCCGGAATTTGAACCCGACTACGGTTGCCGATTTTGTGGTTTTGACGTGGCTGCACACTGCGTGCGCTGTCCGGACGGCCCTGGAGAAGATGGCTTTTTGCGAACCTTGGGACAGCAAACTCTTGTGCTGGCGCGAGAAAGAACTATGGCTACTGTTGGAACTCCGGCACTAGGTGTGATCGCACTCCGGCTGTCGTCCGCTGTAGATCGGAGCAGGCAACATGCGGCTGTGAAGCAGCCATATGGTGACTGGCCGTGCGCAGTACGGATCATTGACAGCCTGAGGCTGAAGGCCCCTGATGCTGGTGTTAGAGGGCAATCTTAAATAGGAGGAGTTGTATATTATAGAGATAGAGAGAATAAGAATAAGAATAAGATTATAATAATTAGTTTAATAATATTTAGATATATATATATCTATTAAATATAGTTAAATTAATATTAATTGGTTATTAAAAGATATTTAATTACTTTTTTAATAGTAGATTAACTAATAATAAAGAGATAGAATTAATATATAAGATTTTAAGACTATATCTTATATTTTATTCTATAATTTCTATAGAATTAATATTTAAAAGATTAGTTTAAATATTATATAAAAAGATTAAAAGATTATATTATAAATTTATTATCTATTTAAAGAAGTTAAATAAATTTATAATATAATTATATATTATTATATAATTAAGATTATATAATAAACTTATTATCTATTTAAAGAAGTTAAATAAGTTTATAATATAATTATATATTATTATATAACTAAGAGTATATAATAAATTTATTATCTATTTAAAGAAGTTAAATAAGTTTAAAATATAATTATATATTATTATATAACTAAAAAAATATAGTATTCTTATCTAAGAATCTAATATCTAAAAGTTAAGATAATTTTTTAATCTTAAAATCTTTTAAGATTATATATAAAAAAATATTAAGAGATATCTTAAATAAAGATAGAGAGATATATAAAGAGATAAGTATAAAGATAAATATCTTAATAAAACTTTAATAAAGATTTATTAGCTTAGAATTTTAGGATATTAATTTAGTTCTTATATAAAATTTAATAAAGTAATACTTAATAATATACTTTATATAATTTATTTTAAAAATATCTTAAATAAATTATAATAATAATATTATTATCTTATTATATAATAATATATTTTAAAAATAGATAGAGAATATCTTTAAATAGATCTATTATATATTTAAATATAAGATATTATTCTTAATATAAAGATATAAGATAGATATTTAAAATAACTATAAGAAGAATATAATTAACTAAATACTTATATCTTTAATATAAATAATTAAAGAAATATATAATCTATCTTTTTAAAGAGATCTTAAGATATAAATAAAAGAAAGACTAAAGAGAATAATAGAGATTAAGAATTTAAGAGACTATATAGATACTTAATAAAATATTAAAAGTCTAGATATTAAAGATTATATAATAAGCTTTTTAAATATCTATAGATTTATTTTATATCCTATATAATAATCTTATACTCTTATATAAGAGATATTAGAATTATTATTAGTAAGAACTTTAGCTATTATATAAACTCTTTTATTAGATAAAAGATATATATAATTAATAGAGATCTTTCTATAGATTTATTATATAGAAGAATATAAATAGTTAGTCTTCTCTAGCTAAGAAATTATATATAATCTTCTATTAATATATAAAATCTAGAATAGATCTATTAAGAAGAATAAAATTATAATCTTTTAAAAGAGATAGAAGTCTATATAAAACTATATTAAAAGACTATATAATATTCTTTATAATAAGATATAATACTTTATTAAATTTTATAAGTAATTAGAAATTATTAAGAACTAATACTATATAATATTTCTAGATATTCTTATTAATTATATAGAAGAATTCTATCTTAATTATATTAATCTAGAAAGATACTAATATAATATCTATTAAATTATAAATAGCTACTTTAATTTAATTATTAGCTATAATAACTATTAAACTGACTAGATTATACTTATCTTTATATAGATAAAGTATAAGAACTCTAATAAATTACTATTAAAAATCTTAGAGATATTATTAAATAAGCTCTAACTTATATAATAAGCTTTAAAGAAAGGCTATTAAGAAGAAATAGCTCTTTATATAGCTATAATAAGAGCCTATAAGAAGGTTTTAGAGCTAGAGATAATACTACTTTAATAAAAGCTAATATATAAAGCCTTCTTTATAGATTTATATATATTATTTTAAGTTATAATAAATAGAAGTATATTAATATAATATCTAATTATTAGTCTATATAATATTAGCTTTATTAATTAAAGATATAATTATATAAACTAGAAAAAGATATACTCTCTAACTAAGATCTATTAATAGTAATTATTATAGAGATTATTATATTATATAAAGAGATTATACCATAATAAGAAGTACTTTATTTATAAGAAGAAAGAATACTAGTTAATAAACTATAATTATATAGAGTAAGATAGAGCTAAGATATAATATCTTAATATAGATAATATTAAGAAATATAACTATATATAATAAGATTATAAAGTCTTTCTATAGAAGTATAAAAGCTATAATCTAAGTATAATTATATATAAGAAAGATAATAATAATATAGAGAAAGATCTTAATCTAGATAAAGCTTAAGAAGTAATATAGTTTCTAATAGATATAATATAGTTTTATTATATAATAAAGAAAGATATATATATTACTATATAAATTATAAAGATAGATTAGTTTATATTAAATAACCTCTATATATAATAATATTAAGAAGAACTATAGGATATAAAAGCTATATAAGTCTTAATAATAGAAAAGATATAGGCTATAATATATATATAAGAGTATCTAGATATAAAGATAGACTAGATATCTAGAAGTATCTAAATTAAATTTAGAGAAGATATTCTCTTATATATTATAGATATAATAAAGATTTAAAACTCTATTAACTAAATTACTTATTATATTCTTAATATATTAATCTTATTTCTTCTTAGCCTATATAATATTAATAGATTAAAGATATATTTTAATAATATTAATAATACTATTATATAAGAAGATAGAAAGATAATATTAGTTATCTAGAAATAAGAATATCTATTCTTTAATATTAGCTATATAAAAGCTAGATTATACTTTATAGAAGTATAGCTATAATAGCTATATTAAAGATTTAGATATCTATATATAGAATATCTATATATTCTTCTTAAGAAGATAGATTATAATAATATATATATAAAGACTTTAGAGAAAATCTAGAAGTTTTACTATTATTATTAATTATATAATCTAGCCTTAAGATAATTTAAATTTTTAATTAAGAATAAGTATAAGTTTAATTATAAAATTATAATTAATATTATATATATTAATAGAAGATATATATTATATATTATTAATATAGTAATATTATTCTAGATAATAATCTTTTTAAAGTTATTATCTATATAAGATATATAGAATATACTCTATAAATACTAGATCTATATATATTAAGAGCTATCTAATAATATTATCTATAATCTAAATATAAACTTTTTATTTAATAAGTTTAAAGACTAAGCTAGAATTCTAGAGATTATATATAAAAAGATATTAATAAAAGCCTACTAAATAGTTAGTAAGATTAAGAGATTATATAGATCTTTATACTAAATCTTTAATATTCTTTTTAAGAAACTAGATTATTATATAGATAAAGAGATAATCTTATAAATAGTAGTTAAGACTCTAAATAATATTATTAATCTAAATAAACTTATATTAATCTTATTAATATTTAATATATATCTAAGAATTAATAGTAACTTATCTCTATTTATTAAAGTATAATAGAAAGAACTTATAAGAGGGCATAATAAAAAGGGCTAAAGAATAGCCTAAGAGAGTAGTTATCAGTAAAGAAGCCCTCTAATAGTATAGAAGTAGAGGAGGCATGCTAAGAGTAAAGAGTCTATATTATAAGATCTCTAGCTTATTATATAATAACTAGGGTTAGGTCTAGAAGAAAGGTATCACAGAATCAACTGCTGTTACTGTAGGGCACTGCCCTAAGGACGGTTAGTATAATAAGATAGGCAGAAACATATAGGCTGTTAGATTACCCTAGATTATAATAATCTATTATAAGGACTTACTATAGATTATAGTAATCTATTATAATCTATTGTCTATATATATAGATATATATCTACCCTTAGATATCTACTCTAGATAGCTCTTTAGTATTTAAAGTATCTTATTTAATAAAGCACCTTTAAGTAAAGCTATCTTAGCTATAATTAAGTTAACTATTACTACTTAATAGTATTTATTACTTACTACTTATATAAACCTATATACCTCTAGTCCTATAAAGTAGTCTTACCTCTTAGAATTAAGAATTATTATATATTAAATATTCTTATTCAGTCAGTAGATTATACTCTAAGTAATACTTATAGAAACTATATTAGAATCTTAATCTATTAATAATACACCCTTATTTATAATAGAATAAGCTAATACTAAAATCTAATAACTCTCTACTTTAATATAGGTCTTATAGGTAGGAGGTACCTAGAGTATAAAGTATAAAGTTCTACTAATATATAGAGGAAGTAAGAAAGATCTCTAAGGATTTCTTACTTAATATAGAGGATATCTTATAAAGTATAAACCTAACTTTCTATATCTAGATAATTAGATACTCTTTATAGTAACTTAGCTTAAAGAAGAAGCCCTTATCTAGTTTAAACCTATATAGAGGAACTACTTAGAATATCTAAAGAATAATAAAGACCCTAAGGCTTAAGCTATCTTTATAAGAGGCTTTATTATATTTAAGAAAGCTATTAAGATAGCTTTTAGAGATCTAGATAAGGAATAAACAGTAGAATAATAGCTAATAATATTCTAATAGATAGGATCTATATCTAGCTATATTATTAGATTTAGATAGGTTTTAAGTCCTCTTAAATAGAAAGATAAACCTCTAATAATTATATTTTATATCAGGCTAAAGGTAGAAGTGTGACGATCCTTGATCCCAAGAGGCAAGACTACTTCGTAGGATCGGAAGCGTGTGGGTTTATGTAAGCAGTAAGTGATGGGCGCTGCTGAGCAATGGTGGTTGACTTGATCGTAGCTAAGATAGCTTCACTCAAAGGTACTTTATTGAATGAGATACTTTGAATACTGGAGAGCTATCTAGGTAGGTTTTCTAAGCGTAGACATCGTCTGTATATATAGACTGCTGGATCACTCTGGATCACTGAGCCAGAGTGATAGATCACTTGCGATCAGTGAGGATCACTGATCGAGCGTGATCGCTTATCTTATCTATTCTGCTGGTCCTGACCGCCCGGGTCACCTGCCCCGCGGTACCATGCCTTGATTTCGTGACACGATGTCTCCCCTCCAGGTCGACGTCCCGACGACCCTGGCCGCTTCTTAAGACCCCTGGTGTTGGGTCCTAACTTCTACCGTAGGTGCCAAACTCTCCCCTCGATTCTTCCTGCATCCTTCTGACAGTCATGTCTTCAGGCCGCATTGAGAAACGGAAATCTCAGCCATCGCGCAACCGCGACGCTTTATTGAACGAAATCCTCCGAGACGGTTTTGAAGTGATGCCGTGCTCGTACTGCTTCGACCACAACTTGGTCTGCAAAATGATTGAAAGGACAAAAAGATGCCAAACATGCGTGGGTTTGGGTCGATCGTGTGATGGGACAGGTGTCCCCGTGGGTGTCTGTATGTACTGTTGCCCTGTCGACCAAGAAAATGGTGTGCTGACCGCAAAGTGTCCCGCGTGACTGCCGAAGCCAAGCGATTAGAGCGAGAGGAGATAGACGAGGAAGAAAAATTCCTGGAACTCCAGAAACAGATCAACGAGGTGTCTGCTCGCTTAATTCGCTTGCGCAAACAACGTCGTTCTCTCCGCGAGAAGGGGATACAGATGGTACAGCGTGGTTTGCAAAATTTGGATGAGCTGGAGGAAATGGAGCGAAAGGAGTCTGAGGCCGCCGCGCAGGAATCTTCTGCGGTCCTAGAGGTGCAGGCTAACGGTGGTTTCGATGTGATCGACTGGAGTACCGTTGGTTTGGGCGGTGGTCAGTTGTTGACTGGTCTCGACTTTGCTGGTGGAACTGCCGAAGCTTCCGCTGGCAATGCGTCAGGTTCCCGATAGGTTCCCAGGTGTTTTCTGTAGTGTCGTAGCCCTTCCACTTGACCAGGTACTTGCCGTCTGATACCCGCTGTTCCAGTACTTGTTCGACTTCGTACTCTTCTTCTTCTGTCTCCACTTCTACTGGTTCCTTCAGCCGCACTCCCGGAGGGGCTGGTTCCAGTAGGGAAACGTGAAAAACTGGATGAATCCGCATCGTTTTTGGTAGTGACAGTCTGTAGTTGGATGTCGAGATTTTCTGTACAATCTTGAATGGTCCTAGTTTTTTGTGATCCAATTTGTCGCTAGGTCGTTTTGTGGTGATGTTTTTCCGTAGTAGGTAGACCATGTCTCCCTCCGAGAAGGATGGTCCCTTCATCCTTTTTCTGTTGTAGTAATGGCGGACTCGTTCTTGGA